>NC_079229.1:10617623-10897623 GCF_029633865.1 Lampris incognitus
ATAGAAGTGTGACATGCCGAGTTGTCTGCAGATGTGTTGATAAGCGGCACATATGTCAAATGACTATCGGTGATGTAACTGCAAGGAACGCGCCCAAGCTTGGCACTGCGTAGAGGCCCGCGTTGTGGGACCGAGCCCCACCAACAGCACCTATGCTGCATTCCTAGACAGTCCGTACGAGGCGGCTTTTCCAAGTCAGCCGCCTACTTTGTGCCTCCGCTGCTTTTCTCCACGGTGGCAAGAGTGACCCCAACTCCCTCCTGAACTGGCACCGGTAATGACCGTCGTACATCATGTCTTAAGTGCCACGGCACCTCATCCGCGGACGCGGCTGGCCCTGTCCGGCCTTCATTTCCCACCTGACCCGCAGAGTGCCTGGACGGGGGCCAGGCCATGGAAATTAAAAACGCATCATGTGATTCATCTTCTGAGTGACTACCTCCGCGTAAGGAGCCGTGCCACCGGGGATAAATCACCACAAAGAACCTTTATTTTCTGAAGGGGGTCAGTGGGCAACCCTGAGACATCCCTACGTCCTACGGGTGAAATGTGCGACGTCACGTTGCACATGTGAGTGTGTATGTTTTCCTTTGACACGCACTACACCAGGGTGCAGCATGTACATGTGGTCATCACCGATAGAGGATCACCTGGCTGTGCTCCGCTCCGCCTCGGAGTCTTTTAAAACACGGAGGAGCAGCTTTGAATTTCACTCACCGGTGATCAATAACATCGTATTTGTTAACATGTTGACAGCTTTAATTTCCTCCTGAGCTGGAGGATGAAACGTTCATCAGTATTGCCAGAGCCGACATCCCCAGACCAGAGGCTGAAGGGTGGGGCTGCTGAAACGATATGTTGCCGCCACCTGCTGGTAAGCCGCTTTTTGAAGCCCCCCTCCCTCCCTCCCCCCCTTTTCCCCCTTTCTGCCATTCAAACTCACCAACCCCCTAATGCAACCAGCAGTAAAATCTCTCTTGCCCTTCCTTCACTCCAACGCCTTTTATAAATCCCAAAACTGATTTTTTTTTTTGCCTATTAAAAATCTTTCCTTTAAAACAAAACCGGGCACGCGCCCCAGCTGTTCAGCCAGAAATATGGCGCACGTCGCGTGGCTCAAAACAGACAGGCTGTATATTTGGGGCAGGAATTTGAGGAGGCACGGATATCAAATAAAACAGTGGCCGTTATTCCAACATGAGCACCTCCTCGTTTTTCCTGCCATCATAACTTTACCGAGAGGGGGGGGGGCGGGGGTCTCGACCAGGGCTGCGGGTCTTCTGGGTTTTCTCATGTCTTGACCGTCAGAGTAGCCTGCGCACCGACCAGGGTCTGCACCCCAAAACATTTCAAGTCTCACGCTGAAGGAGCCCCTATATATCTCGGTGGACCAACAGGCTTTTTACTTGTTATACTAAAGCATTGCTTTATTTTAAGGGTCCTTCGTGGGGGCCCGCCGCATTATTCCCCACACTTTCCCGTTTTCAATGGAATAAAGTAAATTCTAGTGATCTCTCCTATGGGCCCGTCGTAACGCGGGGTCCACGGGAGGTAAGTCTAACAAAGTCAGTATGCAAAAGACCTGCTCGCGCCGCGCAGGGGCCCCGTCATTTCCCCCGCAGACTTCCGTTTTGAGGATGAAACGTCCCAAAAGGAGGAAGAGAAGAAAAAAAAAAACACGTCCATGCAACAACGCCGTTTGGATCCGCGACGGGCTTGCGTGAGCGTGCGCGTGCGCGTGCGCCGCTGTCCGTACGAGCCGCATTTAAATGAGTTTAACCCGCGCGGGTAAGTGGGGGGTGGGGGGGGGGAATAGGTAAAAACTCAGAGTGAGAAGTTCCCACAGCACACGCGTCTGATATCTCTGATATGTCGCTGATTGGCTTTGCTCGATGCCCCGACGGCACGAAACAAGTGCGTGCAAGAAAAGCCGCCTGTTTGATAGGCAACTCTGTGGAGCTGATCGGTGAATGAAAGACAAAAAAAAACTTTAAGAATGATGGTGATAATAATATTATTATTATTATTATTATTATTATTAATGATAATAACAATAATAAGATAGTAACGATAATAAAGGGATAATATAACAATTATATTAGTAATAGTAATAACAATAATTTGATAATAATAACAATAATAATAATAATAATAATAATTGCTATGAATTGAGAACCATAATGAAAGGAGAGGGTATCTGACCGTGGTTTTTTTCTCAGCAAACGGATGTTTTGTATCTCGTCTCCTTCTGCCCTCTCTCCCAGGCCCTTGGGCTTCATTCAACGCTGCTTTTTTTTCTTACCACGAGTCTATGAATGTTAATTGCGCATTTCCGAATCATAAACACTAACATAAATCACCGGACTATATAACAATATTATGCTGTACTTTTTATGTGCCCTACGTGGTCTGCAGCGGTAGCTCCCATCACAATAAATCATATCCCTGCAGCTTCCTGCAGTTATAGGGTTATAGTAAGACCATATAGACATGGATGTTATTTCCCGCAGCAAGGCCTCGCTAAGGGGGCGTTTAATGGTGTTAATTTGAATGTATATGAAAGATGGATTTGAAAGCTATAGCTCCCATGCAGGTTCAATGTCCGTTTAATAATCAGTTATGATTCATACTGTACACATCCTATTAAATGCAAAACGGTTTTCCCTCTCAGGGATGACACATAGGTGAGGGTTTTCCACGTTATTATAAGTATCAATAATACGAGTACAGTTTTTTTGTAATAAAATAAATATTATCTAATTATTTCATTCATTCCCAAGGATTTGACAAGCAGCAAAATATGGAACCGACGTGAAAAACATCTGGACATTAAGGTAAGCAAATCCTGATTATTATTATTATTATTATTATTATGGTTGTTGTTGTTATTATTATTGTTATTATTATTATTATGGTTGTTGTTGTTATTATTATTATTGTTATTATTATTATTATTGTTATCATCATTGTTGTTATTATTATTGTTGTTATTATTATTATTATATTATTATTATTGTTGTTGTTATTATTTTCATGTCTTGAAAATATCGATTTAAAATAAGATCCTCTCTTAATGGACCACAAGTCCAAGTTCTTTGTTTTAACGTGCACATTTTAATCTGTGCACAATAGTTAAAGTTTCCAACTAAAATCCACCATGTTAACACCGACAGGTCGTTATCTGGTAAACGAAGGTGTAAATGTCAGATTCACCTGACGGGACATATACATGAGTTAGGAACAAAAATTTAGAAACATTTGCTCCCGTTACAGTGTCTGTTATATATATGTGTGTGTGTGTGTGTGTGTGTGTGTGTGTGAATATATTATATATGTATATATATATATATATATATATATATATATACACAATATTTATTTATTTATTTTAAGAAACTATGTGAATTTATCATTGTAACCCACATGCCAATATCTTATTCATGCTTTTCCTGGGTTTCACAGAGACAGAGTGGAAAAGACGTATAATTTAATATATTGTGCAATATAATAATAAATTATAACGTTGCATTTATGGAAATCATAACATTTGGCACCTGGACTCTTATCAGTTATATCAAGATTCAATATTTCTGTGTTGAGTTTCGTCATTGTGTGAAAATAAAAGTAAACAAAACACAAAAAACAATAAAACTTTTTCAAGGTGGCTGTTCAGCGAAGTCTGACGCTGTCTTAACCTCCATCCTAACCTCCATCAGGGTGTCATATTACCCTCATCTGTCCCAGCATGCAAGACTCAGCATGCACATCACCATATACCCTATACATTGTATGATACCATACACCATACACCATATTACATACACCATATACCATATACATATACCATATACCCTATACACATACAATATATATCATACATCTCATACCATATACTCTATGCCATACACCATACACCATATATCATGCACCATATATTCGGTAACATACATAATACACCATATTCCATATATCATACACCATATACTCTATACCATACACCATATACCATATAGCGTATACCACACACCATATGCCATATACCAGACAACATACACATATACCCCATATACCATATACCATATACCAGACAACATACACCATATACCATATTCCATACACCATATACCATACACCATACACCATATATCGTATATCATATACCAGACACCATACACCATATACCAAATACCATACACCATATGCCATATACCATATACCGACACGCTGTCACTAAATGGCCACATTTGCACATTTTTGAGAGCCTATACACGCCCGATCCCTCCTTCAATGCAAGTTCATTTCTGCCCCACCCCCCACCCCCACCGCTCCAATAAATACTTGGAAAATCATTCTTACAAAGTGCTTCATCATTTATTGTGAAGACTTTGGTGAACTTCCATAAAAAAAAAGAATGCCTTTAATTTTGGTTGATGGAAACATCAGTGCAGCACTTTAACGCACTTTAATTGCACTTTAATGAGATTTTTGCTACAGGGGATAATCAGCAACTGACAGAAGGAGGAAAAAAAAACATCCCGCAAACATCTGTAGCGCCATGGATTTTACTCTGAAGACCTCCCCCCGCCCCCCACCCCCCTCCCGGTATGTCTGTGAGCGGAGGGGTGAGGAGAGGAAAATATGGTCACTAGATAAGTGCCACTTTGTGATCACGTTCGCTGGAAGTTATGTGAGAGGGGAAACTTGCTGCGCTGTCTGGGTATGTAAAGGTCCACATCCTGGCGCAAGAGGATCCTTTGTGCCAAGCTGGAAAACGGAAAAGACTGAAAGTGGGCGGCTGGCCAGGACAGGGCGCTGGGGCGCCGCCCCCTTCAAATATCAACAGATGAAAATCTAGCTAAACATGTTAAATATAATGTAGTTGTATAATGCAAATAATTATGAAATAAATGTGAAAGGCAGCCATTAAACATTGGTTCCGAATGGTGTTTGGTTGGTTTCTGTCTGAATACATGTACTTCCTGGGTGAGGGGCGCCGGCCCAACGACACCTTATGAAAGCCCTCGAACTTGTGGCGAGCAGGTGACCCGAGGCTGCTGTCTGATTTGTTCCTTCAGATTTGCCATGGGGGCGCAGTTCCATGGCACCCCCACTTTTATTGGCAGTGAATTGGTATCGTTTTAATGTTTTTTTGATCTAAAGTGATTGGACAGTTCTCATGGCTGTCAATCATGTTCACACCCACCACGACGCCTGTCAATCATCCACCGTCTACGAACCCTGATGAAATCTATAGGCTACATTGTCCTTCTTAATACTCTGTGACTGTGTGGACATTAAAGCAGCTGTCAGGTGTGCTGCGCCTAGGTAAACTGCGCCCCCCCCCCAATTGTTTTTTAGCACTAGCCGCCACTGGAATCAAACCTTTTTTCTTAACCTATAGAAACTACAAATATATTTTTGCACATCTGTCCGGTGCAGAACGCATCCAGGAATAGCCGGATCGTCCCTCGGGTTTAGAAAAAGACGTAAGACTTTGGCGCAGCGTTAAGACTTTGGCGCAGCGTAAGACTTTGACATCCCCATCTTCTAACGCAGCACCTGCATGGTCAGAGCCGCAAAATCAGCGTGTCAATAAATAGATTAGCGTGAATTATGGTGAGATCGGGCCGCCTAAGCAGTGCTTATATCAGAGCAGCTGGCCAGCCATTGTCTCTAATGATGAGGTAAATTACTCGAAAATCGGACACGTCCCATGCAGATATTTAACACTTGGTCATAAAACACCGCATGAGCATCCACCCTCGCACTCAATCCGGATCGAGCCCCCTCTTAAAGAGCTGTGGTGTAAGATTGCCTTCCTCGGGGTGTCTGGACAGAGTCCCGTGGCCCAGTAACTCTTCCAAGGGATAGACAGATTTGGACGCCGCCAGCAGAAAAAAATACAGACCATACTGTCTGCCGCCCCAGGCCAGGCTGCAGCCCCCCCCCCACTTCCACCTGACACGCTCGATCCCGTCAACACAAGCTCGCTCGCTCTCTCTCTCTCTCTCTCTCTCTCTCTCTCTCTCTCTCTCTCTCTCTCTCTCTCTCTCTCTCTCTCTCTCTCTCTCTCTCTCTCTCTCTCTCTCTCCCTCTCTCTCTCTCTCTCTCTCTCTCTCTCTCTCTCCTCTCTCTCTCTCTCTCTCTCTCTCTGACCTGACACGTTCCGATCCCGTCACACAATCTCTCTCTCTCATTCTTCCCAAATGTCACCTGATCTCTATTTAACCTCTCGTGCCTTTTAAGTTCCTTTTCAGCACGCGCGTGCACGGGGTGGACTGTGGAGCTGGCAGCAGAACATGCTTCCTCTAGTGTTGCACCGACGCAGCTGAACACTTCCCACCTGGTATTTATTTACATTTTTCTCATTTCTTCTTTTGCCTCATGCGTCTGGCTTATTTTTTTTTCTCCTCTTTCTTTCTTCCTATTTTATTCTCTCCCCCCCCCCTCTCTCTCTCTCTCTCTCTCTCTCTCTCCTCCTTGCATGCTCTTGCCGTCATGGAAACAATGGCTTGTCTGGGCTAATTACAGAGCAGCCAGCAGACCGCCAGGTGGGATGGGGTGAGGAATGGCTGCCCTGGTAATGAATGCAACGCTGATTGGAAGTAAGTGATGGAGTCCCTGTGCATTTGATTTGGTCTGCTTTTGAAATTCCAGACATTTATTGTCCCATCCTTATTCAGCTTAAGAGAGCCTAATGGCTTCCATGTGCAACCCCACAACCCCCCGACAGCAGAGGAAGACGTGTTTCCAAATGTTCCGCGGTGAGAGTTTGTCCACTATGAAATCCATGACCTTGTTCCCTACAACTCTCTCTCTCTCCCCCCCTCTCTCCCCCCTCTCTCCCCCAACTCATCCTCCCGCTCGCTCTCTCTTTCTCTCTCTGTCTGTCTCTCTCCTCTTTCTCCCTCCCTCTTTCTCGCGCTCTCTCTCTTTCTCCCCCCTCTCCCCTCCCTCTGTCGCTCTCCCCCACTATCTCTCTCCCCCTCTCTCTCTTTCTCCCCCCTCCTTCTGTCTCTCTCTCTCCTCTCTCTCTCCCCCACTCACTCTCTATCTGTCTCTCACTCCTCTCTCTCGCTCGCTCTCTCCCCCTCCCTCTGTCTCTCTTCCCTCTCTCTCCCTTTCTCGCGCTCTCTCTTTCTCCCCCTCTCCCTCTGTCTCTGTCTCTCCCTCTATCTATTTATTTAGATATTCATTTAGATGTAAATATCTATTTATTTGCTTGTGTTTTGAATATGATTGTATTTTTTTAAAATGAAAGTTAATTTTTAAAAATCAAATTAAATCTCTCTCTCTCTCTCTCTCTCTCTCTCCTTCCTTTATCTTTTAACACACAACCTCACATTTTTATTTTTTTATTTTTGGTCACAACACACCACCTTACCAACGCTACCTTAGTGGAAGAAGGAGAAGAGGGGAACAAAATGGTTGCACCTCCGGAGGGGCCGAGGGAGGAGACGCCCGCGAGGTTGTGTGGTCAAGCCCAGTGAGCTAGCAGTGAAGGCCGCTTCACGGTTCACCCCTTCACACCGAGCCTGGTGTGGGCAGATGTAGCAGAGCAGCCGGGCATCTCCCACCACTTTTGCTTTTCACCAACTATTTTGTTGTTGTTTTTTTTGAGGGGGGGGTTTTTGTTTTTGTGTTTTTTGCCCCCTACCCCACCTCCGAAGCGGCACAATTAAATCAGCTCCACTGATCAGTGCTGTGGCCGGTGCCAAGCTGGGATCACACGCCCAGCACGGGCCTGGCTCTTCGATGGCGTGAGCAGACAAGTCCTGTCTGGCGGCGGCCTAACATGGCTGCTGGGATGGCAGCACCTGTCA
Organism: Lampris incognitus; assembly: GCF_029633865.1. NCBI lineage: Eukaryota > Metazoa > Chordata > Actinopteri > Lampriformes > Lampridae > Lampris > Lampris incognitus. Next base: position 10,625,447 of record NC_079229.1, read on the forward strand.
GGGCCTGGCAAGTCATGCCGCACTGCCTCCCGGACCGCTCCCGGGCCAAGCCGAGCAGAAAACAACAACAACAACAACAACAACAACAGAACACGATAAAAAGCAAACAAAGGGGGCCCCATGCTGCAGTACTGTGCTATCTGTTCCTCCCCCACGAGCCTCCCACAGCACCCGTCCACTGAATGGCAGAGGTGGATGTACTAAGCCAGCACAAGACAAAAACACTGAGAGGTGTGTGGGTCAGTGTGGGCTCATGTGTGAGTGCACATGTGTATATGCCCATATATGCCCATATATGCCCATATATGCCCATATATACATACATACATACATACATACATACATACATACATACATACATACATACATACATATATATATATATATATGTGTGTGTGTGTGTGTGTGTGTGTGTGTGTGTGTGTGTGTGTGGTGTGTGTGTGTGTGTGTGTGTGTGTGTGTGTGTGTGGTGTGTGTGTGTGTGCGCATTGGTTTGCTTAGTCTCTCTCTCTCTCTCTGGGGAGCCCGAGTCATGCAAGAGAAGCAACCATCTTGGTCATCAGCACCACTCTTGGGTCAATTGCACCAGCAAGAGGTCACAGATAGATAGATAGATAGATAGATAGATGGATAGATAGATAGATAGGACAGATAGACAGATAGATAGATAGATAGATAGATAGATAGATAGATAGATAGATAGATAGATAGGATAGATAGATAGATAGATAGATAGATAGATAGATAGATAGATAGATAGATAGATAGATAGATAGATAGATAGATAGATAGATAGATAGATAGATAGATAGATAGATAGATAGATAGATAGATAGATAGATAGATAGATAGATAGATAGATAGATTAGGATAGATAGATAGATAGATAGATAGATAGAAGATAGATAGATAGATAGATAGATAGATAGATAGATAGATAGATAGATAATAGATAGATAGATAGATAGATAGATAGATAGATAGATCATGCATGGACAAGCTTGCCATTAAAGATGCCATTGCTTCACGTGGGAGATCCACTAAAAGAGCTTCAATTGGACATTAAATAGAAATATAGGTTAGCAAATGGGGGGAATAGAAACCGTTAATGTTGTCGCATCAAGCCTGCCTCTCTACTCCGCTGAGCGACTGAGACTAGACTGCTTTCTTCTTTTTCCCTGCCTGAGCTCCAGTAGGGCGAAAGAAAAAAAAATCCTGCCGGGCCAAATTAACTACAGAGCCTATGCACACAGGCCCATCCGCTAATGAAGAGGCCCAGAGGATATTTGAAGGGTCACACTAAGGAGGCAACATGGATGTCGAGTGAAAATTGGACATTAAGCCGGGTGCCATGGGTAGCTCTGAAACACTGCAGGCTCTGCTTCCAGGGAAGCATCTCTGCAAACAGGACCACAATGCTTTCCCATCATTTCCTTTCATTTTATTTATTTGTTAATTTATATATTTCCCAGACATGAGATGATTATTTGCAGAGTATTTGCATTTTCACTAGAGGAATTCTCATAATTTGTCTTACCCTGCAGACCAACCAAAGAGGGGGGGGGGGTCCCTTGTTCAGGGCTACGGGACGTAGATGAGCTCCGAAGAAGGCCTAAAGTAAACAGGCCCAGGGAGAAGGGGACCATTTCAAGCCATCTCACTTCAACAACTTTGAGGCTGCGAGCTTCCAGGCTTTTAGAGGCTCAGGGACGAACGCCTGTGCAAAAAGACACCATGCAAAAACACACTATGCAAAAACACACCATGCAAAAAGACACCATGCAACAACACACCATGCAAAAACACACCATGCACACAACACCACCATGCAACACACCATGCAAAAAGACACCATGCGAAAACACACACCATGCAACAACACACCATGCAAAAACACACCATGCAACACACCATGTAACACACCATGCAACACACCATGCACCACACCCATGCAAAAACACACCATGCAAAAACACACCATGCAAAAACACACCATGCAACACACCATGCAACACACCATGCACCACACCATGCAAAAACACACCATGCAACAACACACCATGCAAAAACACACCATGCAACAACACACCATGCAAAAACACATCATGCAAAAACACACCATGCAACAACACACCCATGCAACAACACACCATGCAAAAACACACCATGCAACAACACCCATGCAACAACACACCACGCAACAACTCCCTGCACAAGGCGGTGTTGTGATCCATCGCTTGGCTGTTCTGCATTGATATTTTACATCATTCTAAGTTATTAAGAGATTCCAACTGCTCTCCCCAATATGGGGGTATAATAGAATTAATAACGGTGACCATACATTTTCACGGAAATTCCCATGAGCCATTGTGCTTTAGGATCCCGTGGTGTAATATTAACTGACGGGAATGATGAGTTACTATCTCTGTGGATTTAATTATTTTTAAATCTCATTTCGGATTGGTCTTTCATCTACATATCTGCCCTGCCTAATAACAAAAGCGCAGTGCACAAAAAAAGAGAGAGGGGGGGGGTTATATTACTTCTGAGCCACGTTCACAACTTCCTGCACAGGGCCTGTAGCGTCCGAGACGGGACGCTGGTCGAATCCGCGAGTTTGCCGCGCTGACTCGTGAAGCGGACGAGGAGGAGCAGCAATTAGAGAACGACACTATTTGTTGACTTGATGGATCCTTTCCTCCGTCGCGTCGGCTGACAAATAAGGGAGCGTGTCAAAGCCGGCTCCACGTACAGTAATTAAAGTGAAAAATACTGTCACAATGTAAATCCTTATTGGACTCCGAGAGAGGTATTGGGGATTTGTCCTTTAGTAATAGGTGATGACTCGGGGACGCCGGAAAAACCAAAAAGCGTTGCGAAAATGCGGCTGTGGAAAAAAAGTTCAATTAATCACGAGGTGGAAAGCAGCTAATTTAGCTGGGCTCATTCAGGGAATGGCGAGGCCCAGGTAATGCACTTTTAATCATCCGCCTTCAGCGCGGCAGCGCAGGAGTGAAATAAAAAAGAAAGTAAAGAAGGAAGTCTCGCACTCTGGGAGCATAATGTTTCTCTGGGTGTTGCAAAATGTTCTGTTTTAATAAGACACAATTAATAGGCAGCCAGCGAGCGGTCCGCCATTCTTGGACAACTCGACTCTTTTGATGTTTTGCGCAATTACTTATGGCGGTAAATAGCCGGCGAGCAGCGCGGCTAATGGCTGGAAACCTCCTTTTTTGGGGGAAGGTATGTCGGCGGCTCCGCAAACGGCGTGTTTCGGCGTGGACGGCATGTTTCCCCTTATTCCTTTCAGATGGGGCGCGCGCACCCACCATCCGACGTTCCGTCAGATTAGTATTGATCTCGCGCGCTGAACGCGCCCCCCGCCCCCCCCCCCCCCCCCCGTCAAAGCTAAAAGTTTTCTGGTGTTTACCCTTCCCTCATTAACAACTCCCCGCCATCTGCCAAGCGCCTCACACACACCTGCTTCACCCTGGGACCGTAATGGCTTTTCTCCATGTGCAGGGGGGTCTCCGACTAAGCTGAGGGAGCGAGGGCCGTTACAGACCTGTCATTCCGGGACCATCAGCCGCACGCGCAGCACCTTGTATCCGCCTCTCGTAATTATGGATATTGTAAAGCGTTGGGAAATGATCAATTTAGCAAGCGCGCCGTCACGCCGGAGGAGTTATTAAGCCATTTTGGTGTTGATTTCAATGTGTATAATTCGCTGTATTACAGCGTAGCCAACTGTGTGGGAACCCGGAGGTTCTCCGCACAACGCCGGCTGGCGGGGGGCGCAGGGGTGGCCCTGTAAGAGGGAGTATTTTCGGGCTATATGGAGGTGGCTCGGGGAGAATGTAGAGATTGTTTACAAACACACGTCTTCTGGGACGTTTTGCTATGGGCTTTCAAAATTATCATCCATCCATCCATCCACCCATCCATCCATCCATCCACTCATCCATCCATCCATCCATCCACTCATCCATCCATTATCCAAACCGCTTATCCTACTCAGGGTCACGGGGACGCTGGAGCCTATCCCAGCAGTCATTGGGCGGCAGGCGGGGAGACACCCTGGACAGGTCACCAAGTCGTCACAGGGCTCAGTATCTTCAAACCCCAAGGAAAACAGTCATTCTACAACTGCTGAAGCTGCGATCCTGAAGATCTGAATGTAAACAAATGTCCCCCTTTTTTTTTTAATACGCCCTATTGCTGTCTTATCTAAGGCAACAGCTAATCCCCATCTTCCCTAGTCGCTCATTTCTATGGTTACGGGCGTTGTGATGGGGTCTGTAGCGTTTCGCGTCCTCGCCATAGCATGAGGATTTACCAACGTCAACACGAGAATCCACCGGTGAAAAGTAAACCAACTCTCTTCAGGATCGGAGCTTCAAGCAGAAATTCAAAAACGGATGAGCAGGATGAGGGGCAGCATATTCGATAGCGGGTAAATGTTAAGATGCAGGTCTTTAAGGTCTCTTCCAAGACAGGCCTCAACTGGGAACTTTACAGCCTTATGAGGTGAAAACTTTACAGAGTCCTTCGGCCCTGGCTGGGCCGGCTAGAAGTGAACGGGAACTCTGAGTAAGGTTGCCCCCTGAATCACATTGGGCTGCAGATGAATCCACTCCTGCAAATGTACTTTCTCAAGACCCCTTTGGACCCTTTTGAACTTGCTTGGGGTCTGTTTCTGGTCTGAGAGGGCAGCGGGGCTGGGTCGGGGGGTTGGAGGAGGGGGGGGTGCAGCGTTGTGATCACTCTGTGGTATGGTCAGCAGGTCCTGCCTGCCCCCCCCCCCCCCAGCTCCTGTCCACCAATGTATCTGTTTTCAAATGGGACTGACGCAGGCCTGAAGCCATACCCTGCTGGGGTCCTCTGAAACGAGAGACCCTTGAAGTGGACGTCTGCCCATGTCCAGTCTGATCCCAGACCCCCCCCCCCCTCCGCTCCGGGGGCGGACTCCAAATGTGGCCTAATGCAAGAGGACATTTTGGACACAGGCTGGTCAGTTGGGCATCTCCCTGCCCCCACTGCTCAGCCTTCCACACACACCAGCAGCAGCAGCAGCACCAGCACCAGCAGCCCCTAGCAGACCAGGGAGCAGACCACCCCGGGCTGGTCAGCAACCCCTGCTTACACCTGCCATAAAACTTAAAAGCTACAGTGTCTCATCCCCCGGCTTTGAAGTGTTCAAAGCATAGCTGAGTGACCTTGATGCGACTTTGGCCGCAACACATGTTCTGCGCCCGTGTATAAACGCAGGCCTCCCAGCAGACGAGACGGGGCTGTAGCCTACATGTGCAGGACGGAAGGGGCCCGTGCATGGCAGCCATGCATGGAGAGCCGCTGCTCCCACAACTGAAGTTCCCTATGGTGAGGGAGAGAGAGAGGAGAGAGAGAGGAGAGAGAGAGAGAGAGAGAGAGAGAGGAGAGAGAGAGAGAGAGAGAGAGAGAGAGAGAGAGAGAGAGAGAGAGAGAGAGAGAGAGAGAGAGAGAGAGAGAGATACACACAAGAGCAGAGCTGAATGTTTCCTTTTAAAACCGGCGTCTTCTTCCGGCCAAACCACACATCCTGGCACTAAGCCTCCCGGTCATGTTTACTGTGCACGTGTTCAGGGTTCGGTATGATCCCCAGCTTTATTTACTGTGCACGTGTTCAGGGTTCGGTATGATCCCGGTCGTGTTTACTGTGCATGTGCTCAGGGTTCGGTATGATCCCCGGTCATGTTTACTGTGCACGTGTTCAGGGTTCGGTATGATCCCCGGTCATGTTTACTGTGCACGTGTTCAGGGTTCGGTATGATCCCCGGTCATGTTTACTGTGCATGTGTTCAGGGTTCGGTAGGATCCCCGGTCATGTTTACTGTGCATGTGTTCAGGGTTCGGTATGATCCCCGGTCATGTTTACTGTGCACGTGTTCAGGGTTCGGTAGGATCCCCGGTCATGTTTACTGTGCACGTGTTCAGGGTTCGGTATGATCCCCAGTCGTGTTTACTGTGCATGTGCTCAGGGTTCGGTATGATCCCCAGCTTTATTTACTGTGCATGTGTTCAGGGTTCGGATGATCCCCCGGTCGTGTTTACTGTGCACGTGTTCAGGGTTCGGTAGGATCCCCGGTCATGTTTACTGTGCATGTGTTCAGGGGTTCGGTATGATCCCCGGTCATGTTTACTGTGCACGTGTTCAGGGTTCGGTATGATCCCCAGTCGTGTTTACTGTGCATGTGTTCAGGGTTCGGTATTATCCCCGGTCGTGTTTACTGTGCATGTGCTCAGGGTTCGGTATGATCCCCAGCTTTATTTACTGTGCATGTGCTCAGGGTTCGGTATGATCCCCGGTCATGTTTACTGTGCACGTGTTCAGGGTTCGGTATGATCCCAGTCGTGTTTACTGTGCATGTGTTCAGGGTTCGGTATGATCCCCGGTCGTGTTTACTGTGCATGTGCTCAGGGTTCGGTATGATCCCCAGCTTTATTTACTGTTGCACGTGTTCAGGGTTCGGTATGATCCCCGGTCGTGTTTACTGTGCATGTGTTCAGGGTTCGGTATGATCCCAGTCGTGTTTACTGTGCATGTGTTCAGGGTTCGGTATGATCCCCGGTCGTGTTTACTGTGCACGTGTTCAGGGTTCGGTATGATCCCCGGTCGTGTTTACTGTGCATGTGTTCAGGGTTCGGTATGATCCCCGGTCGTGTTTACTGTGCACGTGTTCAGGGTTCGGTATGATCCCCGGTCGTGTTTACTGTGCATGTGCTCAGGGCTCTAGTATTTTGGCCCTGTCTCCCTCTTCCGCCAGGGACAGCATTGCACTATATGGATTATAAATAGCCGGCTGTTTTACAAGGCATTAAACGTGTGACAGAACTGTAAGCTCATAATTATACAGAGACCGTAGCTGTGTGTAAATGTCACACAAAGCAGGCTGATATACAGCTTCTCATGGGGCTTACATGCTTCAGATACTAGTGTCTGGATGCCAAGCTACTGGGTGACGTAATCATAGCGCGAGTCGCTTTATGGAAGTGCTAAACGGTTACAGTTCGCGCGGCGCGGCGCGGCGCGGCGAGCCAGTTTGAGTCCGGGGGTGACACGGCCCCAAAACATGCGGTCCCCCTTCATTTCCCCCTTATGCATAAAACCCGCTGCGACTAACACGCTTTCCGAGCATGTCCCGGCGGGCTGAAGTGGAAGAAGAAGAAAAATATATAGTAGATTTATTTATTTGTTTATTTATTTGTTTATTATTTATTTATTCGAAGCGCTGCGTGGCCACATCATCCGCAGATCTGGTTTCTGGAGCGGTTGGAGATCTCGCCATGCCTACGTCAGAGTCGTCTAACCTCCGTGTTTACAGTATGTAGTCCGGCGGAGACAGAGGAGGTGGCCTTTTGCTAACTATAGACCCAGAAATCCCGAGCGCATTTCTCGTGCCCTCGGGGCGGCTGTGCGGCCCACACAAATGCTGATGGGAATGGAGCAGCCTGGCTGCATGCTGTCTGCACTGTGACCTGCGGAATGCGCCTTCAAAGAGGATTCTCAGGGCGGCTGCGCTTCTCTTGGGGATTTCGGTCCATCGCGCCGTGCCAAAATCAACCTCCGCGCCTCATTCATCCAGGTCTGGAGTCCTGAACTTTTGGACCTTCTGCGATAAGGGCTTGTGCCGTGCGAGAGAGACGTTACCTGTTGTGCGTTGTTTTGTGGTCGTATTGCTCAACACGGCACAGCCGGGGGTCCCGGGCATGGACCCTGGCGGTTACTGAGTGCTCAGCATCTTCTGCATCATTTGCCTTTCCCTTTCAGTCTTATTGTGTCACGTTATTCTTATATATATATATATATTTTTTTATTTTTTTTGGGGGGGGGGGGGTTTCTTCCCAGTTGTGTTTGGCCAATTGCCCCACTCTTCCGAGCAGACCAAGTCGCTGCTCCACCTCCTCTGCTGATCCGGGGAGGGCTGCAGACTACCACATGCCTCCTCCCATACATGTGGAGTCGCCAGCCGCTTCTTTTCACCTGACCGTGAGGAGTTTCACCAGGGGGGACGTAGCGCGTGGAGGATCACGCTCTTCCACCACCACCACCCCCCCAGTTCCCCCCTCCCTACCGAACAGGCACCCCGACTGACCAGAGGAGGCGCTAGTGCAGCGACCAGGACACATATCAACATCCGGCTTCCCACCCGCACATGGCCAATTGTGTCTGTCGGGACGCCCGACCAAGCCGGAGGTAACACGGGGATTCGAACCGGCGATCCCCGTGTTGGTAGGCAGCGGAATAGACCGCCACGCCACCCGGACGCCCTGTGGTTGTTATTCTACGTATCAGTCGTGGTATCAAAGGCCTGAAAAGTGAGAGTTAATTCAGCCGGGTTTTTTTGGAGGGGGGGGGTTGGTGGTTAGCCTGTCAACGTCTGCATGGGTGATGCGATGCATGAAGTCCCCTGTTGAATGTGTACAGGGGCAGGAAGCCACAGCAAGAACCATAAACCACGTCCGCTCCTCTTCACCCCTTAACGCCTGGATGTCGCTGACACAGCACAGAGACGCCGGGGTCTTAACACCGACACCGGGACGACAGTGTCAGCGGTGCAGCGGGGGGTCAAATGTACAGTATAATCACCTATCAGCCAGAAAGCCATTGAAATTTATAGGAGGGTATAACCCACTCTCCCCTCGGTGATCCACCCATCTAGGCCTCAGTGTGCCTGCCTCCTGAACGACCACCCCGCCGCTTGAAGGGTGCAGGCGAGAAGCTGTCAAGTGCAGCTGTCAACACCTCCATGTCAGCTGACGTGACAGGCCCTCTAAACCTTGATGGATATAAATCAGGAGGCCATTTTGAAACATCAGGGTCATATTCGGCCCCATGTTTGGAGGAGTGTGTCCACATATGCACCCTGCTGTGGCCCGGGGACTCCCTCAGAGTACCGGGACTCCTGGCCCGTCCCAATCAGATTGTAGGTTTAACACTGAGCCCTGACAACGCACCGCATTACATAAGTTACTTTTTTTTATTTTGTTTGTTGCCCCCCCCCCCCGTTTTTCTCCCCTCTTTTTCTCCCCAATTGGCCCCAATAGGCCAATTACCCTATATTTTGAGCCGTCCCGGTCGCTGCTCCGCCCCTCTGCCGATCCGGGGAGGGCTGCAGACTACCACATGCCTCCTCCGATACACGTAGAGTCGCCAGCCGCTTCTTTTCACCTGACAGTGAGGAGTTTCGCCAGCGGGATGTAGCGCGTGAGAGGATCACGCTATTCCCCCAGTCCCCCCCCGAGTCAAACAGGCGCCCCGACCGACCAGAGGAGGCGCTAGTGCAGCGACCAGGAAACATACCCACATCCGGCTTCCCACCCGCAGACACGGCCAATTGTGTCTGTAGGGAAGCCCGACCAAGCCGGAGGTAACAGGGGGATTCGAACCAACGATCCCCGTGTTGGACTTGAGTTACAATTTAAACTGCTTCTGAATTTCAAATCATGCTTCGTTCAGCTGTTGGCGGTTGTGATGTGGAAAGCTTGAGGCAAGATGTGGAAAATGCCAGTCAGAAATAGGCCAGTCACTCAGGAGACTTAGGTTGCAAGTTGCGCAACCCGGAGGCACCAATCTGCGACCAAATAACACCATATTACACTCTGCACGCCAAAATCCAAGTCGTGCGTGTAACATGGTGTTATATGTATGCAGACTGGTGCCTCCGGGCTGCGTCTCAAACACCAAACTGTAGTAAGTGAAAAAAGTAGCAGTAATTGCAGAGTAGATTAACATAAGTAGGATGCTTAACATAACATGCAAAACAACATGCATATGGATATTTTCTGCGGAACAGCATTTTGACTGTTCATGGGCAAAAAAAAGCGTCTGTTATTCCTCTAAATCTTCCGTCTGGGGCACATTCTCAAAAAATAAGAAAAAAAAATGTCGGCCCCGCCGCTCCTTTTCACTCCACGGGACCCTATGAGGAGCCTTTGTGCTGGCAGATCTGGCTGTGTCCACTACTCCCCACTCTTTTCAGTAGAGAGAGAGAGAGGAGCCGGACTGTTGGCCATGCAAGCAGAACATCCCTCTCCCTCCCCCCCCCACCCCCCCTCTCTCTCTCTCTCTCTCTCTCTCTCTTTGTGCAGCGGGCTGGTGAGCAGGCAGCGGGGAGGATGCGCTCACTCCTCTCACATATAATGGAGGGCTGGCCAGCTGCCTTTGCACAACAAAAGGACTTAGTCCTCTGTTAGTCCTGTTTACTTAGCGTTGTTTCCGAGGCGGCCCTCCGTCCACCTGAATCGGCGTCCGCATCAAATCGTTCGCGGGGCCCGTTATAATTGAGACGTTCGGGACCTCCACCCACCATCGCTGTAGATTACGAACTATCGAAAAATGGTGAAAGTCAAAATGTAATTCGCTATATTGTCCCTCGTCAGCACCGGTCCATGATCAGACAGGCGTCCGCTGTGCCAAAGCTCGGTTCACAAAGGTGTAAAAACGAAGATCTTGGATTTCTTAAGCATCCGATATTTATCGACATATAGGCCGATTTATATCGGCCATAATATTGCGGTATATCGAGTATTTATTTAGGCATGCCACGTTGACAAGCCTATAACAAGACGTGGCCCACTTCAGCTAGTCTCTAATTATTCATGTAGGCTAATTCTTCAAAAGCTTCATATGAATTATGAATGCATGTAAGAAAACTCTTCAGTCTTGGCGGGAGGAATGAGATTCAGCCATCTGCTTCGCATTTGGGTTCAGACAAATTCTCCATTAACGGTTATGAAAATATGCTCCATCATCATCCGTTTACGCGACGATGAGCGACGAGCCTCCGTCGCGGTTTTGCCCCGTTATAGTGGCAATTGCAAGCTAAATACACCGAGACTCGAGTGGCAAGTCCTTTTAAGACCACTTTACAATGAGACGGGCTCGAGAAACCCGGTCTGCACAGTCTTGCCAAGCAACCTACTTAAAAGTCAACACGTCTATCTTTTCTTCACATAAGCAAAAACCTTCCTGGAGCACAGCCTTTGATGTCTTTGATTTTTCCCCCCTTTTCCTCCGCCAGATCTGTTCTGCCCTAAAATTCCTTGGTTTTCCATAGAAACGTGTCTTTTTCCGCGGGGATATTGATGTTTTCTCCCTCGCGGGGGTTATGATATGGTGAATCAGAATTTAAAAGCCACGGACAATGCCGGCATTCATGCTCGATTTTACGTCTTTGTTTGGCTTTGTCTCGTTGTTCAAATCCTCATTTCTCAAATGAATACAAATATTTATTCTGGGGATGTCTGCACTTCACTCACTTTCGGCTGCTTTTCAACCGATTTAACTCTTTGTTAAAGCAGCAGGTTGCACCGCCGAGACGCTCTACTGTAGTGCGCTAAACCAGAGAGACAATGAGAGGACTGGACAGCCCCCGTTACCCCCCCCCCCTGTCTGTCTGTCTGTCTCTCTGTCTATGTCTGGTCACTTCTTCTCTCTGTCTGTCTGTCTGTCTGTCTGTCTGTTTCCCTGTCTATGTCTGCCACTCTTTCTCTGTCTGTCTGTCTGTCTGTCTGTCTGTCTGTCTGTCTGTCTGTCTGTCTGTCTGTCTGTGTCTGTCTGTCTGTCTGTCTGTCTGTCTGTCTGTCTGTCTGTCTGTCTGTCTCTCTCGCGAGCTCTCTGTGTCTGTCTGTCTGTCTCCCTCTCTTTCTCTCTCTCTCTCTCATACACACACACAAGCACACGCGCATCTCAGCCCCGTTACCAACTCTTTCAAACACACACACACACACACACACACACATACACACACACACACACACACACACACACACACACACACACACACACACACACACACACACACACATACACACACACACGCGCGCGGTGATTGGGTTTAATGCACCTGTTACAAGTCTTCTGTTTCCATTCAGATCGTAGTCAATATTTCACGCGACAATCGCAAGTGCATAACCGGAAGAAGATAAAACAGAAGAAGTGAGGCGCACAGCCGGAGCTGAGGCTTCGTTCAGACCCTGAAGCCTTCCTCCTCCAACGGACTCTAAAGCCTTCCTCCTCCAACGGACCCTGAAGCTTTCCTCCTCCGGGGCGCGCGCGCATGGGTGGTGGGGCTGCCGTCCTGTCGGGACGCCACTTTCCCAGAGACCTTTGATCTTCAGACCGGAGGAAACAACGGTACGGAGAGACGGGAGGCCAGTGGGCAGCGAACCCCCCACCCCCCTCCCCGCCCCCCGGTGACCCCCCCCCTTTAATTTTCCTGGTTAAAAAAGGCAACAAGCCAGAAAAACGGTTATTCATAAAACCGCTAATAAACAAGGAGCACGTTCTCGCTCATATCCCCGTGAATACCTCCACAGCTTCCGGTCAAATGCAAAGGACCCTACATGTATATGCAGATATATATGTGTGTGTGTGTGTGTGTGTGTGTGTGTGTGTGTGTGTGTGTGTGTGTGTATAGCGTTTTTTTTTCCGAAACCGTCAATGGCGTTGTGAGTGCTCAACTAATGAGGAGCGGATATCAACACGGATACAGGGGGGGGAAAGATTATATTAAAATCTTTTTTCCTGTATCCGTGTTGATGTGTGTGTGTGTGTGTGTGTGTGTGTGTGTGTGTGTGTGTGTGTGTGTGTGTGTGTGCGTGGTGGGTTGGGGTTGCTGGGCCTGCGCAGGCCCGGGACGGGTGGAGCTGAACAGGGACACAGCGTGTTGTGTCTACGAATGATGGGGGAATTCCACACATTCCTGCGAGGCCTCCGGAGGGAAGGCCGCTCTAATAAAGTATTCAGTCCCCGCGCGGGACTCCGGCGAGAGCTTTCAGGATTTAATTGAAACACAATCATTACTTTTCCCCTCCGCACCAACCGAGTGTGTCGCGTTGCCTCCGCAGCGCCGAGCCCACGGAACCGTCTCGATGCAGGAAATTCAACGCATTCTTCATCCATCCATCCGTCCATCCATCCGTCCATCCATCCATCCATCCATCCATCCATCCATCCATCCATCCATCCATCCATCCATCCATCCATTACCCGATCCTGCGCTCAGGGTCGTGGGGATGCTGGAGCCTATCCCAGAAGTCATTGGGCGGCAGGCGGGGAGACACCCTGGACAGGTCACCAGGCCATCACAGGGCTCTCACACACACACACACACACACACACACACACACACACACACACACACACACACACACACACACACACACACACACACACACCTAGGGGCAATTCAGTATGGCCGATACAGGTCTTTGGACTGTGGGAGGAAACCGGGGCACCCGGAGGAAACCCACGCAGACAGGGGGAGGACATGCAAACTCCACACAGAGGATGACCCGGGACGACCCCCCCTCGAACCCAGGACCTTCTCGCTGTGAGGCGACCGAGCTAACTGCGCGCCACCGCGCCGCCCCGCATTCTTCATATTTTGGGAAATGTACACGCGCTCGATTCCCCCGCTTTGCGTGGCCGGCCGGTGGGCTTAGCCAGATTTGCCTGTTTTATTGCCGGCCGGGCTGCTGCAGGGTTGCGCCGGAGGTCATGTTTCAGCGTGATTTAGTTGCCCCGTTAGCGCAGCTCTCAGTCAGTGTGTCCGATCTGCTGGGCCGCAGCAGATTATTCACAGCCGCTGGAAAAGAAAATAAAACACTGTAAAATAAGCCCGAGGACGGCCGTTTCACGCAACCGACAACACTTGCAGCCATTCACTATTGTGCATTCATCCAAGTTCACCCCATTTAACAATTAACATTCATCAAGTCCATCACGCGCGGGTTCTGCAGTGACCTCCGCATGCACAGCTCCGGGTGTATGATGCTCAGCACGTCTCATAGGGAGGAACAGAGGGCAGCATTAGAAGAAGGCTTCAACGAATCAACGAATATAGGACGGAACAAACACATAGGTACGTAAAAGAAGGGAGGTGTCGTGGATCTGATGCGGCTGGATATAGTGTGTGCGCGCGCTCTTTTGGTCTCCAAATAAGATAGAAACCGCTTTTCTATACCTGATCCGATAGGAACCTGGTTTTAAAAGGTGATTTTACGTAGTTTAGCGAAACGGTTTTATTTTGATGACAGTCTGTGCAGAGTTACGTTCGCGTGGACGGAATTGCCAAAATACGCTTCGCGTGGCGGCGGTGACAAAGACGGCACTTATCACCCGGACAAGGAGGCTCATTATTACCTTCACTTTGAATAGCGGGCTAATTTGAATAAGCTTGTCGATCAAGAATCGGGGCCTAATGCTCTTTTGATATTCATGCAGCCCTTCCTGACTGTTATTACTCATCTAATAGAGCGGCCGGACCCCTGCTCGCTGATTGGTTCCCGGCGCTGTCAATCATGTCCTCGCCGTCTGACAGGCTCCGGCGGGCGCTGCCGCCTCCTCGGTGGTTCCTCCTTACCCCCAACTTAACTTTCCCTCACTTTGGTCAGTGATTCGGCTCCGGGAAGACTGGATGTAAACAAAGATGGTGTAAATACGAACTCCCAGCGACGGACCGGCGCGTGCAGAGAAGTCAAATCTACAAAACCGCATGCCCCCCCCCCCAAAAAAAAAAGAAAAAGAAAAAAAGGCAAACATCGACCCACGTCTTCATCGCAGTGTTACACTCTCAGTATCATTACTAAGGTATATCTGCATGGCCCACGACTCGGTCGCGGTGTGGATCTCAAATCCACATGAAGATCGGCTCGTGCTCTGTATGCTGTGCATGTAAACCAGAAGCTAAGGAGTTTGGCTGGAGACGCATCGTAACAGTTCCCCAGTTGTGCAGCCGGAGGGTACAGCCCTGAGAAGGGTCCTGGCGCGGGCTGTTGTCTTGCTCCGTACTAATATCCATGTTCCCCTCTCGCGAGTCAAAATGGAGGAATGTCACGCCCGCCCGCTGCAGAGACAAGACCTTCTCCACACCGACATAACATCTAGCACCTGCATAGTCGCCATGACTGAAAACACGTATGCAGAACAAGGTGATATGTTTTAAACATGGCACACAGACATGAATCCCCTGAGCGCAGAAACAGGCTGTACTCTGGCAGGCTGTATATCCGGCCTACCCTTTGTCTCGCCGAGTTTAACATGATCTTATTAGCCTGTTCTTAGTCATGTGTAAGGCTTTTATTCAATAAACATGCAACTGAGACTGGACTTGGAGCGTGTTGGTACTTGTGTTGCGGGCTGTTGTGTTGGGGTTGGTGAAGGCAGGCAGGTTAATGTTGGTGTCAGTCGTTTCCTAACAGACATACTAACATATGTCATGCATTAATATCTCAACCGGGTGTTTATCTTGACAGGATATAGGGTTTAAAACCCGGCGGTCGTTTTGACCGCCAATAGTCGTTTTAGGTAGGAGTTAAATCCCGGTGGTTCTAGTGCGCTTGACCCATCCCGATAGCCTTATAATCATCATTGTCACTGCGCAGAGACAAGACATTTCTACACACTGACACAGTATCCGGCACGTGTATAGTCGCCATATTTGAAAATAAGTATGCAAATAATAGGTTTAAATGTGATACTTATATAAGTTTTAAACATGGCACACAGACAGGAAGCACCCGAGTGCAGAAGTGGTCTGAACACTGGTGGGCTGCATATCCGGCCTACCCTTTGTCTTGCAGAGTTTCAAATTATTTTATTAGCATAACATGTTTTTTTGTTCAATAAACACGCAGCCGTGAGTGGACTTGGAGGGCGCGGGTCCTCGCGTTGCGGGCTGTGGTGCCGGGGTTGGGGCTGGGTGAAGGCGGTCAGGTTGCACCTATAATCTATTCATGCGCTGCACCGTCTCGCGGCCAACACGCGGCCGCTCAATGGGACGCGTCACGCCAGCGCATGTCCCGGCACAAAGGACGATTGTGATTTAGGCAAACATTAGGGCAAAGCAGAAAGGCACAGGTCAAGTCCCCTTTTTCAGTTCAAGTGTCCTGTGATTCACCTACAACACAACGGGGGCGACGCGCCGCGCCCCCCCCCCCCAAACAGACGTGCTCGTGATGAGGAGCCCTCTCTCGCCGGTCTGCGTGCAAATAACACGATATTACACCTTCGGCGTCTGGAAAGGATGACGTCTCATCCGCACGCCAAGCGTAATAACGTGTTATTTGCAGGCAGACCGGTTTGCGGGTTTTGCAAACCGGTTTGGCATTTCTGTCCTTTACCTGCAACCCGGCCTTGGACTAGAGAGCCGTGTCTCCCAAAATACTAAAAGAAGAAGAAGAAGGAAGGAAGGGCTCACGAGCGCCTTCCCGTTGGTCCCGCGGGCCCGCGCTCTCCCCAGCTTGTGCATTTTGGCGACGCATTCCTTTTAATTCGTGCAAGTTCAATTATTTGGGGGAACAGAGGGATTACAAGAATAAGTAGTGTTAATTGCGCGGCAGGTATAACGAGCAGGTCTAATCCTCCTTCCCCCTCTTTGTATTGAGTTTTTTGGGGGCTTAATGAGTGGCAGGTAGGGCTGCTTCCTGCTTTCTCACGTGCTAAAATAGGCCTCTCGCTGCTCGCAGCCCTGGACCCTGGCTGTGTGCAGGAAACAATTGATTTTGAGCATAAAGTTAATTATGGCTAGAAATTAGACAGCCTTTGGCTGGGTAAGGACTCGGAGGTGATCGCCGCGGGATCTCCTCGCGGGTCTTATCCGTGCACGTGGTACGACGCCCTTAATGCAAGAAAAACAAAACTTACCTTGTGTTTGCCTGTGTTGGACACACATGTGCTCCTAAACACATGTCTTATGGGACTGTCGCCACGGCCCCCTGCTCTACTTTATCCACCGCTAGCCCTGGATGTGGACCGAGAGACACGGGGGGAAGAAGTCCTCACAAGACCTTCTAGTTACCCGGCTCCTGCTCCTGCTCCTGCTCCTGCTCCAAGAAGTTTCCCTGGTTACACAAATGACTATTATGAAATCAGCCCCAAAGCTCAAAGAATGTCGCAGTGGTCGGTTTATTATTGAAATCTTTCTTCATACCACAGAGAGAGAGAGAGGGGGGGAAAGAGAGAGAGAGAGAGAGAGAGAAACTTTCTGAAACTTTCTTTAGATGAATTAACTCGTGGACATGGAGGATAAGCCCGATGATGAACTGTGAATAACAAAAAAAAAGAAAAGAAAAAAAGAAAAGGAACCGCCTCGGTGAATTTCTTTCTTCCGGTTTCTTCCGGATCGAGTGCCCACAATTTCTGTGTTTTGTCGCTCTTTTAGGACGTTCCTTAAAAAACAAAACGGAACCCCCAACACACTACACGCAGCTATTTATCAAATACACTGTTGTTTTCATCATTTTTATAGTAGTGAATCATTATTACTATTATTATTATTACTATTATTATTGTTATTATTATTAGCTTTATTATTATTATTATTAAAATGTCATTATCATCATTATAATAATATTTCCCGTTGAGTCTTTTATTTTTCGTTTTCGTGGAGGTTGTGGCTCGAATTAAACGCAGCGGACGGGACAATAAAGTTTATTTTTCATGGACGTAAGAAGGGGGGTGGGGTGGGGGGGGGTCACCGGTGACCCCACGGAGCGGGGGATATTTCGCATGTTGCGCGCGTCACGCGGAGATGGCCTGTCGTGGAGGGGCTTTTATTTTATTCTATTAGCGGACACGCATAAGCTTTGTTTCAATACTGTCAAATCAAAATGATTGACAAAGTAATAAACGCGTCATGCTGCTGCATGTGATTATGCCGCAGCATTTGCATCGGGCAACGGGGAGAATATGACAACCCTGACACGCTGGGGATTTGCTCTGTCAAATAAACACGTCTCTAAGGATCCATTGTTGCAACGACAACAACCCTTCATGCATTGAATTTCAATTTATTTGATGTTTGTTTTCTTCTTCTTCTACTTCTTCTTCTTCTTCTTCTTCTTCATCATTTTGATCAAAACAAATTTCGCACCGGCCGTTTGCGGCGTCACGGCGCTAATTGGGCCAACTTGAAGATACGTTTATGAGCCCCGTCTCACGAACGAGAAGGAGAGGAAGGAGAGAGCAGAAGTGTTGAGGTTATAACAGTTCACAGAGGATGCGTGTCTCCGCGGACGTTAATGGGGAGCACTGGCGTAGCGTCTGCACGCAAAACTGCATTTAGGCGTTTGCATTGCACGCAATGTGCACGTGCAATATCGTGTTATTTGCACGCGGATTGGTGAGACCGGGCTCCCAAACTGTTACCCCCCTCCTATCCCAACCAACTCTCTCTCTCTCTCTCTCGGACTCGCTTCATCCCCTCTGCCCATGTTGCAGCCTTGTTGCTGCCGTGGATGCGCATGGGCGGGACAGAGAGCCCTGGGATGAGGCGGGGAAAGGCGCTTCGCAGCTTTAACTTTCAGACGGCCACCGGCATCAGAGAGGGAAGCCATTTATTTCACATTTGCTGCCCACCTATATAGCAGGTGACGCCGTTGTCGTGACGTGTCAGCGGTGGGCCGGCAGAAGTGTAATAACGGTTAATAGAGCGTGATAGACAGAATGGCTTTAACCTAACAAAGATGTGTCAAAACGCAGGAGAAAAAAAAAGAAGAAGAAGTCGATGTCTTCATTAGCTTGATCTCCAAGGACCGCCAAACATTTCATTAATTCGTAATTTATGAATATTTGACAAATATTAAAGAGTATGTAAATACGAGAGGCGTAATGTCTTTCCTGCGGGAGATGGCGAAATGAGCCCAAGTCCTCCACCCTGCTACAGTGATCACATGCGTTATGTCGCTTTTCAAACTGTGCCTTCGGAATATATATCTCCCGTCTGACGTGTGAAATAGTGCAGATAGGCCGATGATTCATAATGCTGGCAGCATTTGCATCCACTAATATTCCGTTATTTTGATCTATGGTGACACAAACCGTCGCTTTTATCGGGGCTGTAAACTCACTTGCACCATTATGGCCCCAGCTAAACCAGTAGGAGGGTGGCGTCCTCAAAACGGGTCATTTCCTTGTTTCTGAACCCCTCCACGACCGTCAACCGCAAATACGCTTTTATTTCTGGATCAGCTGCCACGTGGCATACGTATTATAGTATGGCAACGCGCTTATTGATTATTCCAGCTCCGTATTTACGTATTAATGCCTTCCTCGATGGGCGGAAAGAAGCTGGAGGATCCAAGTGGTGCAGAACTTAATGAGACGCAGACGGGAGGTTTACTTGGCCCTGATGGAGAGCAATGGCCGCCACTCTTTTGATGAGTTATACACACACACCCACACACACACACACGCACGCACACACGCGCGCACACCTGTTCGCCATTTTAGAAATTCATTTTGGCTATTGGTTTTGTCAGCTGTCGCAGACCCCTGCACCACTGTCCCCCAGTAGTAAAACTAATATCTGTAATACTAATACTCTGTCAGACCCCAGTAATAATACTAATACCTGTAATACTAATACTATGTCAGACCCCAGTAATAATACTAATACCTGTAATACTAATACTCTGTCAGACCCCAGTAATAATACTAATACCTGTAATACTAATACTCTGTCAGACCCCAGTAATAATACTAATACCTGTAATACTAATACTCTGTCAGACCCCAGTAATAACACTAATACCGCCAATACTAATACTCTGTCAGACCTCAGTAATAATACTAATACCTGTAATACTAATAATCTGTCAGACCCCAGTAATAATACTAATACCTATAATACTAATACTCTGTCAGACCCCAGTAATAATACTAATACCTGTAATACTAATACTCTGTCAGACCCCAGTAATAACACTAATACCGCCAATACTAATACTCTGTCAGACCTCAGTAATAATACTAATACCTGTAATACTAATACTCTGTCAGACCCCAGTCATAATACTAATACCTATAATACTAATACTCTGTCAGACCCCAGTAATAATACTAATACCTATAATACTAATAATCTGTCAGACCCCAGTATTAATACTAATACCTATAATACTAATACTCTGTCAGACCCCAGTCATAATACTAATACCTATAATACTAATACTCTGTCAGACCCCAGTCATAATACTAATAACTGTAATACTAATACTCTGTCAGACGCACAGTGACGTGAGAAGAGTCAGAGAGGGAGTCAGGTGATGATAAATGACGTCGCAGATCCGCTAATCGCCAGAGGGCAGGTCCACAAATTCATAATCATTATTCTGCTTGATGTATGGCCCGTTTCCGCGGATCTGATAACGCCACGATGTCTGCAAGTCGCCATTATGAAAATCACATTTGCCTTTTTGCACTGTCTGCTGATGAATAGTGTATTGAAAGTGCTCACAAAGCCCAAACTAAGCATGAAATATGCCTTTCTTTTTTAAATAAACGAAATTCCATAAGGGCTTTGTGTGTGCGTGGTTGTACTACTACAGTACTACTACGTATGCAGCCTATTTTTAGAGGCACGCAGCTGTCCGCGTGGGTTGAATAGGATTTAGAAACTTGTACAATTGAAAACTGCAAGATTTTTTTTTCAGTCCACTTTCCCAACGAAGGATGGTGCTGAGATACTAGAATTAATTACTCTTCCGTCGCTCCTCTTCCTCGCCCGCGTTCTCTTCCTCCTCCTCGCATGCACACACGCACGCACTTGCGCACATAAACGATGACACTACCTTTTTTTCCTGAATAGACCCCAAAAATACTTATATGGCTGCCTAAGTAGGCTGACTTGCAGCAACAAGTTTCTCAGAAAGTGATCCATCGCCCACCAAACACAGATAGCCTTCTATAGAAAACAGGAAATGGGGATCTGAGATGAAAAGCGGACAAAAAAAAAAAAAATAGCACACAGGTCTTCTCAGTCATTCAGCCGGCTTACAGCGAGCCTCGGGCCGGGGCCAACCGGAGGATCATGCGTCGGAGGGGAGCTGCTATTCAAAGTGCAGGTGTGAAGTCTAAGTGGCGCATTCTGCCACATTATGTGGAGGATGTTGGAGACTGGTGTTCAGGCGTAGCTACAAACTACAGGGGCTGATTCACATCGGAGGAGGGAGTCCGCTCAACCATGAAGGGAAACGAGTCAGTTGTGAACGTCTTTGGATGTGCTGTCCAAATCTGGATACCTCAGACGACCCACTTCGTGAGGTCTAAGCCTTGGCTTTGACTTCCCTTCTTCTGAACTCGAAACCCATTCTCAATATATCATGTTAGTAGGTCTGCTTACTAAACCCATAACGAGATCCTGTGGTCCTTTCGTAAACCAGTGCAGTACTTAAATATTTCTTTAAAACTGCCTACCATGACCCTACAACCCTGTTTGACTTGACTTTGCAAGCGATCCAGCCACAACGACTTGTGTAAAATACAAAAAAATAAAAAAGATTTGTCCGTGTGTAGCTGTTTATGGACTTTTGACATGAACATTTGTGCCAAAGTACCAAAGATACACCAGTTTGTTTTACAATGTTACAATGTTGCAATGTTGCAATGGTTCAGTGTAACAATGTTACAATGTTGCGATGTTACATGTTACAATGTTGCAATATTTCAACGTTACAATGTTTCAACGTTTCAATGTTACAATGTTACAACGATACTATTTCATTTGGCGGACGCTTTTAGCCAAAGCGACGTACATCTGAGAGTTAATACAACACAAGCAAGAAACTAGTCAGGAGACTTAACGCAAGTAAGTGCCACAAAAAAAACTAGGTTCAAGTCCGCTAGGACATAGGTGTCAACAGGCAGTGCACAAAGGCAATGCATAGGGTGCTTAGAAGTGGGGGTTTTTTTTGTTTTGTTTTTTTTTTTTTTTTTTTTTTTTTTTTGTGACTGTGGGGTTTAGACAGGGTGTCTTCGTCTCTGTCACCTCTCAAACCATCTCTGTCTTCACGTCGATGCCTGCAGCTTTCTCTCCAGTAATGATGACGTGGTGGTGGAGGTGCTGATGGAGGGGATGGAGAGTATGGGGGCGTGTGTGTGAGGGGGGTGGGGGTGGCAGTAACGCTTCTACTTGCAGACTGCTAATCCCTCTATTATAAGGGCTTTGTTCAATAATGCAGGACAGTTTCCGGAAGTAGGATTACCGCCTCCATTATTTTACAAAGAAATGATATTTCACACTCAGATGAGCCTTAGCTTCCCATAGTGGTAAGAGAGCCCGCCACGCAATAGATACATTGATTCGTTTTCTCTCGCTTTACCAGTGCCATAATTCTTGTTTTTGTTTATTTTATTTTTTTCAAGAATAATCTGCAATTAAAATGAATATTTATTAAAGTGAAATTGCACTGCCCAAGCTGCTGCCGTTGTTTCGGCAAGACGTTAACCAAAACATCAGAATCAGAATAATTTTTATTGGCCTGTAGGTTTGCACAAACATGGAATTTGACTCTCTCTTTATGTCTCCCAGTCTGTCTTCCTCTTCCTCCCCTTTCTTTCTTTTCTCTCGCTGTCACTGCACACGCGCGCGCGCGCGCACACGCACACACGCACACACCTGTTCCTGATTGTTGACCTCGGTTGATATCGGAGGTTGTGAGTCAATTGATGGTGTAAGCACCAGTGAATGAGCAGAGTGACAGGAAGTGCTTTAAACGCACGCGGTCCCTCGAGGCCTTTCACTGTACTCCTCAATGCGCTAAAGCCGCATCCGAGGCAAGCTGGGAATTTACATTTAAAATCTAAGGAAGTAATTAGCATATTTTCGTTTTGTTCTAGCCTATTGCAGGCCTATTAGGGACCCAATGACGCACCATTTTGCCCAATGCTCTCTCGCTCTCGCTCTCGCTCTCTCTGAAAACTCAAAACACCCCCCTTTTGTTGTTGTTTTCCATGAAATGCTGCCTCAAATGTCGCTTATTTATCAGTTTGGGGCGCTGAATGGGAATTGTTTTACGCGACCCGGTTAGTTCTTGTCCTCCCTGACGACTGGAACTAAAAAGCTTTAGACGGCGCAAAAAAGAGAGGAGTCGAACAAATCGTCGACAAAGGCTTTCCGTGTCATCAACGTCGTTCAGACGACGTGGAAGAATTCCTCCGATATTAACTCCCACTTCAAAGGCCTCTAGCCTCAATTGGCACCGAACTATCTTTCTTTGTCTTTTCTTCTTCTTCTTCTTCTTCTTCTTCTTCTTCTTCTTCTTCTTCTTCTTCTTCACTCCGCGCAACAGAGCTGGTGCCAACGGCGCACCGTCTCTGCTCTAACCGGCGGGCTGCGCAGTGTTTACTCTCCTCTTTCAGCCACTTGGACGGAGCAAACTGTCACGCACTTACCGAAGGAGACCGACTCTGAACGTATCAGATAGGTGGAGGGCGCATCCACCCACTTCTATCCTCGCACGTGTGAGCGCTGCCAAAGTCTGCGGGCCGGGATCTGCTCGAAATTTAGACTTCAGCCAAAAACGTTCCCCAGCCCCTGCAGTCCTACAAATCTTCATTGCTTGTTGGTACGGCTCTGCGACAAACCCGAACCTGCTGCGGCCCGGCCAAATGGAGTCTCAACACCAAACTTGGCTTTTTAACTCAAAGAAAAAAAAAGTTTCTTTTTTAAGACAAAGTTGTGCAAAACCGTGCACTACATACAAATACAAATACAAATATATATATATATATATATATGTGTGTGTGTGTATATATATATATATATATATATATATATATATATATATATATATATATATATATATATATATATATATATATATATATAAACAGTGCAAGTCTATTCTGGCGGGAGACAACCACGTTGCTCCATCGGCTTCCCCTTTGATTGTGGTAAAGTAGCCCTTTAGCAAAAGAATATATTTTTCCTTCTTTATGCCGGCCCCGTCTGCAACATAAAGGACGTAGATTACCGTTTCCGACCCCATGGGAAGCAAATATTACATTCTTTACAAAGGGCTCTTGGATCCACGGACTTGGCCCCCGTATCATTTGAGTTTGACTTGGCTATTGCTAAAGAAATCTTAATTCACCATGAGGATTCACCGTCGTGGAAAAGAAGGGGGCTTCTTTGTACAAAATGTCCTTTGAAGTCTGGATCAGAACATTGTAGCCTTTCATCAAAGTGCGGCCGCGCCGCGCAAAATAAGACCTTAAGACACGTCAGACACACATGCAGCCCCTCCCCCCCCACCCCCCCGCAGCAGCAGCACTTACGAAGTGCACCTTTAATGCGACTGTCAACAAAATATACAAAAATGTAAAAAAATTCAATTTTGTTCGATTTAAAAAAAAAATTTTAGGTTTGACCCGCCACGCAGACCGGAGCGAACCGCGCGCGTGCTCAGCATTTCTAGAAGTCGGACCGTAGCCGTCCACGCAACAGATGAAACGCTAATCCCTCGCTGTTAACTATAGCTCACACATGAAACCCCCGGTGAGGAAGACGAGGAGGAGGAGGAGGAGGAAGGCTCCCCTGGCATCCGCGTCTCCTCGACAGGGCTGCAAGATCAGCACACTGGCGCCGGCAAGGTGTTCACTTTTCTCATACAAGGTTTATTCAAAATACTCACAAATGACAAGGCAGTTTGGTACACAAATCGAGTTGACGTTCGAGTTCACATTTTCAAATTTAAAAAAACAAACAAAACAAAAAAAGGTTGACGATAAAAGTACAAAAAAATAAAATAAAATCACAAAATGCCCACCTTGATAAAACAGTTATAGTTTCGCCACCGTATCAAATAGTTAGCTTACCAAAACGTCTCGGTCCTTCACTTTCTGCACGAATGGAAAATATATGTCTGCTTTTAAACATAAAATGTTCATACAAATAACTGTAGTAAACAATTAGAACTTCTTCTTTTCTTTCCTTTTCTTTTCCTTTTTTTTTAAGACAGATGCTTGCAAAACTGTCGACATCAACACATCGGAGCTTAAGAAATTTACAAATGTACAATTCCCCCCCCAGCCAAAAGGGTCCCCAGCTTTGGTTCCGCAATACAAAATGGTCATTTCAGAGTTGAAAAATAAATAAAAAGATATCGAAGCCAAAACTCAATTTACAAAATAATCTTACATCAACATGCCTAGCCTACAATAGACCTGAACCAGATACCCTATCCATTATTATTATTATTATTATTATTATTATTTCATTTTATGCTGTTGGTGTTGTTTTGTTTTTTGTTTTGTTTTTTACATGAAATTCATTTTTTCCACATGGGGGCCAGTGGGCCGTGTATATATATATATATATATATATATATATATATATATATATATATATATATATATATATATATATATATATATATATATATATATGAGGCACTAAGCCAAACCATTTTGAATAGTTAAGCTTTTTGTTTTTTGAAAATAGATTCTCTCGTGCTTGGAGAAAGTAGCACGTCGTTGAGTTTGCACTTTTTTGGGGGGAGGGGGAGGTTAAAACGTGTCTCTGGGCTCTGGGTTCCGGTACGGGGGCTGGTCTGCGGGCTCCGGCGTGGACGAGCCGCTGGGGGGGGTGTGAGCGCCGCTGGCGCCCGAACTGTGACACACGTACCATTCGCTCAGGTTGGCGGGCTGGGAGGAGGCCACCGGTTCGGCGAGCGGCGGGCCGCCGGGCTCGCGGCCCAGGTCCGACGACGGCGACACCAGGGACGGGGTGGAAGACTCGTAGCCCGAACTGGGCGGCGGGGACTTGCAGTGCACCTTCATGTGTTTCCTCAGCGAGCTGGGATGCGTGTAGGACTTATCGCAGCCTCTCACTTTGCAGTTGTAAGGCTTATCGCTGGTGTGCACGTGCGAGTGCTTCTTCCGGTCGCTGCTATTGGCGAAGCGCCGGTCACATCCGTCGAACTCGCACTTGAAGGGTTTCTCACCTGTAACGGGGCAAGATGACAACCTGAGACTTCACTTACACCCAAAAGTACTGTACGTTCTCTGTGCATGGCGGCTGTGCGTAAAGAGCAAAACTATGTGCGTAAAACCAGAACCACTGCAGACCAGCACAGAGCGGGCTGAGCGGAAGCCCGGCACCGGCCTTACAAACCCATGCAGACAACACACGAACAGGGGGGAAAAAAGAAGCAGATATTAGATCAGGACACTGCGAGCTGAAGGAGGTCACGTGGTCTGACCGCCTCAGCGCCATGTGAATCGCCGGATCGTGTTTATGAAGCGATATTAATTTTGTGTCTTAATACCAATAATTTCCAGTGGACTATGACCAGGCCAACAAAAACGAAAAAAAAGAGACAATCCCAATAAATGATATGCACGAAAATCAACCGACGCTGATTTACTCTCCGACGATTAATGCTCGTGAGAATATGTAATTGCTTCTGTCTAATTACACTTGTGGGCTGAATATCAATTTGACCTTCAGCTGTTGGGCTGAGAGAGAGAGAGAGAGAGAGAGAGAGAGAGAGAGAGAGAGAGAGAGAGAGAGAGAGAGAGAGAGAGAGAGAGAGAGAGAGAGAGAGAGAGAGCCAATCAAGGATATTAGTGTAGTACAAGAAACCATCGAGGAACAGACCCCAGGGGAAGGAGCAGTCACGGCCACAGTTTGGAGGTAGGTTTTAAACATGATACCAGAGACCAGGCCCCGTGGGAGCCAACACGCAGAAATAATTTAGCAAATTTGTACTTAGGTAATGTGAGCAAATGATATGAATAAAACATAGGGCGCGCAGAGACGGAATGTGTGTGTGTGTGTGTTGTTGGGGGGGGGGTGCTGTGCAGCTACCGAAAAAGGAATGCATTTATTTACAAGTGTGACTCGACATGTTGAGGCCTCGTCCCCCCCCCCATCTCCCCCCTCCTCATTTCCCTTCACGTCACTGGGTCATAGAGCCAAGCAGCCATATTATGTCCCGGCCGCCATGCGCCTCTCGCCGCTATCTTGTTTTCCAATTAAATCACAACTTTGCCGGTCGACCGTCGGTCCGGTGTCCCATCAGGAGTTGCGGCTCAGAGACGCGGTCGAGCCTGCTGGCGACTCCCCTCGGCAACCTGGCGTGATCGTCCTGTCGCCCGACGGAGGCACGGAGGTGTCCCCTTCAGGAGCGCGAGGACTGTTATGGCCGGCCGAACCCTACACGGTTCCCCTGCTGGAAATGTGGGTTAATATGTGCTGGCCTGGGAGGCCAAGGCGTGCAAGAGCCAGCACTTACCACGGAGCCACGCCCCTGCCTCCATAAAGTAGCAGGGAAAATAATATCAGCTATAACAACCCTCATAACAGCGCTGGAAATTATAATAATACTACTAATAATATTAATAATAATTATAACAATAACAATAACAATAATAATAATAATACCATTGCCATTGATAGGTAAATGATGTAAATTTGTGTGTGTGTGTGTGTATATATACATACATACGTATATGTATATATATATACATGTACATCATCAGCATATCAGTAATAGGTAAAATGACGACGCAGCTTTCACTATAAGGGTTGCTATGCTATAAGCTATTTGAATAGACTCGTGTTAGTCTACAAATTTGGAGTTTTGAAGTAAAAATAAACAAATAACTAGGCACATTAGATAAGTAAGAGTGCAGTATCGTATCCATATGCACATGCATATGGATACGTGGTGCTTCGCGCAGGCTGTGGGCAGGGGTAGAAGTGGTGGGAAGCCTACAGGTGTCCGGTGCAGCTCACACACTAACTGTTGCGTCCACACAACTGGTGCGTTAGCAGCCTGCAGTTTTACTGATCCGACCGCTGACGTGAGTCGACATGTGCACACGTCTAACACAACCACTCTAACAAACACATTCTCCAGTTGGTTGGGAAATATCCCATTTAAGTCATTTGCCCTGAAATTTGTAAAAATTCGCGAAAAGCTTCGCATGATTTGGATCGATCCATCGCGCAATTAGCCGCAGTAAAACGCTGCTGCTGCTGCTGCTGCTGCTGCTGTAACAAATAGCCAAAATTAACCACGCAAAAATAAAATAAAAATAGAATAAAAACAAGTGGAGTGCACCACCTTTACCCCCTGCAAATGGATCTACTGACCTGTGTGCGTCCTTTTATGGATTTTAAGGTTCTCGGATCTCGCGAACACTTTCCCGCAGCCGGGGAACGGACACGGAAACGGTTTCTCTCCGGTGTGCACCCGAATGTGATTTACCAGTTTGTACTTGGCTTTAAAGGGCTTCCCTTCCCTCGGACACTCTTCCCAAAAGCAGATGTGGTTCGCCTGCTCGGGTCCGCCGACGTGCTCCACCGTGACGTGCGTCACCAGTTCGTGCATGGTGCTGTAAGTTTTGGAGCAAAGTTTCTTGGGCGAGTGCTCCGGCTCGAGCCACTTGCAGATGAGCTCCTGCTTGATGGGCTGCCGCATGTAGCGGAAGAAGGCGCCGGCTCCGTGGTGGTGAGCGCTGAGATTCATGTTCAGATTCAGACCGCCGTAGCCGTGCAGAGGCGAGGCGGAGAACGGGTCAGCCCTGGAGCTCGCCACTTGACTCAAGTGGTCGGACCTAACGTACATTTCTCCGGGTATTCCTAACCTTATTTGTCCATTCAGGGCTTGGCCACCCGGTGATCCGTTAGATGGCTGTTCGTGATGGAGTCCGGAGAAGAGGGTATGGCTCCCAGCGTCGGGGTGATGACCATAGTGTCCTGGATAGCTACCTGTTGTTGAGACAAACATTCCGTGGTGAGAAGCTGAACCAGGAGTCTGGTCGGTCAGTACTGGCATGGCTTGAGCTGTCAGATCTCGTCGAATGAGGAAATCCCTACCTGCGGATAACGCCTGGGCCGTGTGAGACATAGAATAAGGGACCGTTGTCGCCTGCACCGGGCCAAAAGCTCCCGTTTGACTGGAGACCACTTCAGTGTGGCCTGCCATATGATGATTGTGGTGGTGATGGTGGTGGGGATAATGATGGGCTGGGCTGATTTTGAGGGCCGCGGAGTGCCCCATGTGTTCTGGCCCGAATGGACTCGGCCCCAGGCGGGGTTCCGCAGTAATCTCCCCAGGGTGTGCGTGAGCCATTGAGTGTGGATGGCTGCTAAACCCCGGGAAGCCTGTCACGCTCTGAGGGGTATGGTGGTGATGATGGTGATGGTGGTGAGCCCCTGCCAAGTCAACTAATCTCAGCGCCGTGTTCCGTTTGGAAAACGTAGGGTCCATCACAGGGCTTCCCAAAGCATCCACGCTCATTACTCCTAATTTTAGAATAACTTGACAGCAGGCAAAATAATAATGATGATGACAAATATATTTTAATCGCAATAAAAAAATAAAGGAAAAAAAAAGAAAAAAGAAAGATAAAAACTTTCTAAAGTTGAGATTCTATCTGCAGACTACATGGAATCCCATTCGCTTGAGAGGCAGCAGCAGGACGCTTTGATA
The DNA here is from genome assembly GCF_029633865.1 of Lampris incognitus. Taxonomy (NCBI): domain Eukaryota; kingdom Metazoa; phylum Chordata; class Actinopteri; order Lampriformes; family Lampridae; genus Lampris; species Lampris incognitus. The sequence goes on from NC_079229.1 coordinate 10,654,712, forward strand.
CTGAATAGAGATTCATGGTAGGCGCTGCAGCCCGTGGAGCTAAACAATCACCCCGCCTTCTAATTGGTCAAAGCTCGGTGATTGACGTCACTTGTGACAGTTACCAATGTGAAAGAAAAATGTTTTAGTGACAGCGAGAAGCCGTGGCGCATGCGCAGTGCCTAAGGCAAGACCGGAGGGGGGGTGGGGTGGGGGGGAATAGTTGTTATGCAAAGGTTATTGTACATAAAGCTGAAAAGTTGACGCGGACATACGTACAGATATACATCTACGCTGCTTCGTGGCGGCGAACAAAAGCTGCGCAGCCACGAAAACGGCGGATTTGCCCCGTCAGTAGTGCGCGTGTGCGAACACGGCAAAACCGTCTTAAAGGTACACGCGGCGCTCCGCCGTAACAAGTTGTACGGATCATAAATGATCCGCCGATATCTCCATCTCGCCCGCGGTACCGCACGCGGGGGCGAGTTTCGGAACACGGAACACGCGCGACTTTACGCGTGCCGAAAATAAGAACCGCCGCGCGCACGGAGTGAGGCTCGCCGACTCCGCCGGCGCTCCGCGCGGAAGTTTTGCACGATCGATGACGCGCGCCGCAAAATATGAGTGGAGACGTTCGCGCGGGTTACATCTCCGAGGTCCGGCGGGTCCGCGGTGTCGTGGCGCCGATTCCGCTTTGCGCGACCCGCTTCTCTGTACGCGGAACCAGCGTGAGGCGCGTCCGTTGTCTCGAGGGGGGGGAGGGAGGGGGGGAGAAAAGACAGAAAGAATAGTATGTGATGGGACCTGTTGTTATGATCCGCAGCGGTTTTGTTTTTGTTGTTGCGTGTTTGGCTCGCGGAGCCCCGTATGGGACGGGAGCAGGTCGGGGACACGGAAGGGGGGTCGCCGGGACTACATCCCCGCAGCAGCCACGAGCGTTTCCCTTCTGCAGCAGGACTTTTCAATACACGCGTAGCGGTCCTGGAGCCAGAAAGCCAGCAAGAGTTCATAACACAACAAATCGCCAAACCCCAGAAACGGCCAAGCCGCCATGCCTTGCTAAACGGTCCGCGTCGACTGTTTTTAACGCGCGCGCTATTTCCACTATTGCTCCTAAAACGGCGTAACTGACGAATGCCCGAGGGTTGGCACGCGTTTGTCAGTTTATTGCTCTGCACGTTACTGCAAACAAACCCCAGTCTTCAGGGCTGAGCCGCTACACCGACTTCGTGGTATACATACGGCTTCCTGAATTAATGCAGGCAATAATCCAGCGTTGCCGACCAACAGGGACTCCTCACTGATATCTCTAAAATGTCTGAATTAATTAATGGCCGGTGTTTAATAAAACAAGAATGGGATGGAAGCGGCTGGGTCAACTGACCCCCCCAAAAGAAGGTCAGACAGTTTTCATTAGATTTATGTCAAACATCACTTTGGAATGTAAACATGAGTTATTGTTATCAAATATATATATATATATATATATATAACTAATTTGGGAGCGTTTTCACCTCTCTATTAAACACTTCCTTCTGCCCAAGAGGAACAATACACGACTCAAATAAAAGGATTATGCTCACACACACACACACACACACACACACACACACACACACACACACACACACACACACACACACACACACACACACACACACAAGATGGAAATCAACTTCATTTGACTACAAAATCTCTTTCAATAAATATGCAAATTGCAAATGTATGGACAACACGGGACAAACTTTCTCCAAAAGACCCATCGCTGAATAACACAACCAACATATTTACGTCAACGCAGAGTGTGAAGGCGGACGACAGAATAGCACCAACATGATTTAGTCCCTCTGACTAGTTATCGGAACTGGTTGGCTGACTAGCTGGCGGCGGCTGCACGCTTGGCACGGTAGAAACTGTGCAGCTCTGGTGCAACATGACGGATCTGGACGCTCTTTGTTATGCGGCCCGTACAGCGCTGCATGAGGCTTACAGCTGCACAGCCGTAACGCAGCACTTTGAAGTAGTGTGTCCGTTCAGAGTTGCGTCTCTCGAAACTACAAGTGTGTTTATAGACGCGTTAAGCGAGTAAATACCAAAGTTTCGCAGCAACCTGGGGTGCAGCACTACCTGCAGTCGCGGCGCAGTGTAGGAGCTCGGCGGTGAGCATCGTAAACCGCAGCTTTGGTAGCCATGTTGCATTCTGCAGGGTGAATTCGATACACCGAGCTCAGCTGAACACATAAAGTGGCTTTTTTTTGGGGGGGGGGGTTAAATCTGGAAGCAACCGTCTATGCACTTGAACAACACAACTACCCAAGTCAGAATTCATTAGACCAACGCACGTACTGCAGCCACGTTTCCGCAGTTAGCATGCATCTCTGCAGTTGTGGTGCGCAGCCAGATAGTCTACCCTCCCTCGCGTCAAGTCTGACAGCATACCTATACATCTCGTTACCATTTGATTATTTTTTTTTTTGTTGCAACGACGCGCCATTCTTACCGTTTTCCACCTGTTGAAAAAAAAAAAAAAAACAAAAATCCCCCGACCGTGTTTGGTGAGTTGGCTAGATAGAAGGCTGCAGGGCCTGTATTGGTTAAATCGAAAATAACAAATCCTTCCCTTCCGATGGTCTCTCAAGACTGGGTTTCAGAGTGTACTCGAAACTATTAGCCAAGAAGATATTTTAATGGCTCTTATGGCACGTCTGTGCACGCGGCTTTGAACTCTAGCAGCCGGAGGTTCCTGCAGAGAGCGCCGCAAATCCCACTTGATAACTTCGACAGCCCACAACGTTTTTACACACAAGCTATGATGCATCACTTGCCTCCAAAACGACCAACATGAACGAGTCCGGCCAGTGCTTCATGCTCACATTCCTGCAGGATCAAAGTTTAAATATAAGCTCGTAATCTCAGGGCAGCCTTTATCAACATGGGTTCGTAAGTGACTATATGATGACGGGCGAATCCAAGGCGCAGATGTGCCCTTGGTTCAAACGTCCAATGGGCGCAGAAATTATGCAAAGGAGGAGAGCGTGCCAGCGACGCTAGCTGCAATTACGGCTAATGGGCCGAAAACAAAACGGCGGAGGCGGCGAGCACGCAAAGCGCATAACTCGACAAGAGGTGCTCGAAGGTGAGTTGATATATACGTCAGTGGTTCCCATTGGCTTCCGCTTATGACGTTTGGCTCGTCTTCTCCAACTCACTTGACCTCGGGAATGAGGACCAACAGCAGCAACACCTGCTCTTCGCGCGCAAGGGTTTGTTTGGGAGGCTTTTTGGGTGTCCTGTACGCAGGATTCCTCATCATCGTTACGGCACAATTTAGCCCTGCCCTTAATTGTATGCGGCTAGATAGGTGTAGGCCTGCACCGACAGAGAGAGAGAGAGAGGCAGAAACGTCTAGAGACAAAAAGAGAGAAACGGAGCTGAAATGGAGAACGCGCATATGTTGAACGTTCCACTTCTTGCACACCTTGCCACAATAAGCGGTGTGGTTTGTAATCTGGTGTCCTTGGGTTAACAAAGACACGTTTGGCTTACAAACTGTTAATGCAGCATGACTGTGAAACGTGCTCCGACTTTCTACAAGGCCCATTGTTGTTTTATGTTTCTCAACTCTGTTGTCCTGTTATTCAGCCTTTTAACCAAATCCACAGTCAGCAATCTCACAATACCTGGGATTGATGATGTAAACGGACCAATAGAAGTCTGGGCCCAGCACCGTGGATTGTTATTTGGCGAGTGGATGTTACTGGGGGGGGGGGGGGGGAGCTCGCCAATGGGCAACGGACTAGGGCGACACGTGACGGCCCCCTCCTCCACCATTCATCAGGGCTGGACTGTGTTGTCTTTTCAATTCATTTATCTGCAGGAATGATTGCGACTATCAGTCTAGAGCTCACCGCCTGACTGAGGAGGTGAAAGTTTCGCCACAGGAAGATAAACCGCAAAAGACAATACTGTATACATGATTTGCGCGTGCATCGGATGAGAGGTAGGGAATTCCTCCCGTCTTCCAAGTAAACAGAGAAAGCAGTGGACTGGAGTTTGCTGAGCCGAGTGAGGTCCGAGAATTCCCCTTGCAGGCGACAGACAGACAGCGAGGAAGAATATCTGTGCGTGATTCCTGCTTTTCTGCTCTCAGTCGTCGCAGCGAGTCCAGACTGAAGATGCTCCTGGACGCGGGACCACAGTATCCTACAATAGGAGTCACTACTTTCGGCTCCTCGCGGCATCACTCAACAGGCGAAGTCACGGAGAGAGAAGTGGCGTTGGGGATCAATCCTTTCGCGGACGGGATGGGCGCCTTCAAAATAAACCACAGCTCCCACGACATCGGCTCCGGACAGACGGCGTTTTCCTCCCAGGCGTCCGGCTACGCCGCCGCCGCCGCCCTGGGACACCACCACCACCCGACCCACGTCAGCTCCTACTCCACGGCGGCTTTCAACTCCACGCGGGACTTTCTCTTCAGGAATCGGGGTTTCGGCGACGCCACCAGCGCGCAGCACAGCTTGTTCGCGTCCGCAGCCGGAAGTTTCGCGGCAGGGCCACATGGACACTCGGATGCCGCGGGACACCTGCTCTTCCCCGGGCTGCACGAGCAAGCGGCGAGCCATGCGTCCTCCAACGTGGTCAACAGCCAGATGCGGCTGGGCTTTTCGGGAGATATGTACGGCAGGGCCGACCAGTACGGCCACGTTACGAGCCCCAGATCCGACCACTACGCCTCGACCCAGCTACACGGCTACGGCCCTATGAACATGAATATGGCCGCGCACCACGGAGCAGGGGCCTTTTTTCGATACATGAGGCAGCCCATCAAACAGGAGCTCATCTGCAAGTGGATCGAGCCGGAGCAGTTGACGAACCCCAAAAAGTCGTGCAACAAAACTTTTAGCACGATGCACGAGCTGGTGACCCATCTGACTGTGGAGCATGTGGGGGGACCCGAGCAGTCCAACCACATTTGCTTCTGGGAAGACTGCTCGCGGGAGGGCAAACCGTTCAAAGCCAAATACAAACTTGTGAATCATATCAGGGTACACACCGGAGAAAAGCCCTTCCCGTGTCCGTTCCCCGGCTGCGGCAAAGTATTTGCCCGATCGGAAAACCTAAAAATTCACAAAAGGACTCACACCGGTAAGCCCCGCAGCATTATGCGTCTCCTGCGAAACCCATAACCAGAAATATGCATGCACCCAATACCTTTTTTTTTTTTTTTTTTTTTACGGACAGCTGAATCTGATTCACTGGACTGTGCTTCAGTGCACCACATGCAGTAATAACCCATTATCTGTTTGATTATTATTTTGAGACACATTATTTCAGTATGAGGTCATGGTAAAAATACTAAATTATAACTGCTGAAGTAGAAGATTAAATAGAAAAGATCTCGCAGACTTAGTGACTTTTTGCCAGCCTACAGATAAATGCATAATCTGTCGCATATCAATGTATATATTACAATATAAACCAAGGACACAGTAGTTATAAAACAAGACGCCGTGTGTCTGACATTAACCAACATTTGAAGTGCCTGAGAATTTGTATTAAACGCAACACTCTGGCCTCTTTTTTTTTTTTTTTTTTTCCTCCTTTTTTTTCTTTGCACGGGCCCGAGCCCAGAATGTTGCAGCATGCTGAGATCCGGTCTCCTCGTGCTCACCGTGTGCTACTCTTGTCTCTCCACCCAGGTGAGAAGCCTTTTAAGTGCGAGTTTGAAGGCTGCGACAGACGGTTCGCGAACAGCAGCGACCGCAAGAAACACATGCACGTGCACACGTCGGACAAGCCCTACCTCTGCAAAATGTGCGACAAGTCCTACACGCACCCGAGCTCCCTCCGGAAACACATGAAGGTAACGCGCCGCGCCTCTCTCCCAACGCTGACTGTACTGCGCATTTGTCATCACGTTGGAATTTCGTTGTGGTTACAATAATTTCATAAACCGGATGTTTTGAAAACAACGATTATATCATTGTATTATAACACTGTAACAGTGTTACGATGTTGTTTTGAATACACAATATATCACTGTATCATAACACTGTAACAATATTACAGGGTTATAATACAATGATATAATCATTGTAACATTCTTACAATGTTACAATGTTTTGAGTACAATGAATACAATTATACATCATTGTATCATAACGTTGCAACATTGTTACACATCCGAGCAACACGACCTCCGCAGTAAGAGGAAGTTATCACAATCCAAAATGCACGCGCAATTTCATTTTTAATCACAATTTTCCCGCAGAATTGGAGCATTTTTAATTGTCATCATTATGTTACTGCACGTGTTCCCTTTCAGCGTACACGAGGACATTTTTTCTTAACGTCTTTTTTTTTCCTTTTTCAATCGCTATCTTTTTTATTTACATTTTTTATTTATTTATTTATTTATTTGTTTGTTTTATGGCAGGTCCACGAATCGTCCAACCCAGGATCCCAGCCATCACCAGCGGCCAGTTCAGGTTACGAGTCATCCACACCCCCGACCATCGTATCACCTTCCACAGAGAACCAGAGCAGCAGCTCCATATCTCCAGCAGCGTCAGCAATACACCACACAACCAGCCACAGCACCCTGTCGTCAAATTTCAATGAATGGTACGTGTAAATATTTTTGGAAAAACAAAAACAAAAAAAACACAACACGCACACATACAGAGAAAAAGACTGCAGAATTTAAAAAAAAACTGCTTTGGGATCAGAGACTTAAAAAAAAGTCAGCCAGTAAAAAACGCATGGACCGAGAAAACGTGGAGGCCAAAACTCCGTCATAAAGCGACACGTCCGGGGCAGACAGAATGCATGGACAGAAAGGACAAAAGGGGCGAGAGGGGCAAGGACAGCCACCACCATAACCCCCCCACCACCACCCACCCCCCCCACCTCAAATATTTCTTCGAGTCTTTATTTTTTACTGAGAGACTGCACAAAGACAGAGATCTCAAAAGGAAAAGAAAAGAACAGAACAGAACAGAACAGAACAGAAAAGCATGCTATCTGCGGGGGTAGTGGCCTGATTTTGTACATAAAGATTCACCGAGTTGAAAAATGTAATATTTTATTTTGTAAATAGTTATAACACATTTTAAGGGAATTTGTGGAAAATGTGGTCCCTAGATATTATGGCAAACGAGATGGCTCTAAGACTTTGATTGAAAAGAATGTTCTAGTTGTGTACCAAATGTGAATTATTCAGTATTACTACAAGTCTACACGTCGACCTAACCGACTCTTAGTACTATTAATGTGTGCTTTTTGTATCCAAGTGCAACATGTCGTCCGAGTAGCACAGTATCATTGTTGTTATTTAATGTCATGTCGATAAATCGTGTAGTGAAAGCCTGAAATTCCGTGTCAATCTGTTTATGTACGTGATAAATATATATAAATATATATAAAACAAAACCTCTGTCAATTGCCCTGTCTGCAAAGAAATACTACATGTAAGTAGCTCAATTTTCCATATTTATCCGCATGTAAAGGACCGGTGACATGTGTAGGAAGAGATCGATATTTATGGAGAAATGCGCTCGTATGTAAAATTTAGTTTACAAAAAAAAAATGTTTGGTTACATTTCGTACTATATTAAAGGATTACAAAAAATACAATAATCTGATGCGTTCGAAATTATTGGTTTCATAGTGTTTTATTAAAGTCACGGGGTTGCATCGGGGGGTGGGGGCGGAGTATTTTTGACCATTTTCTGCAGATTTCAATTGGCTTTAATATGAAGCAGGCTGTCTGCACAAACACACTCTGCAAACAGCGGCACGCATGTTTAGTCGTGCATCGAAATACTTTACTGTGTGTGTGTGTGGCTGGGTGGGGCGGGGGAGGGCAACTATTTTTTTAAGGTTAATTGAAAGAATTGGCGTCTCCTCTGCACGCAAATCCGGATTTTGGAGCGTGCATTGCACGCGTTGTGAAAGTGTAATGTCGTGTTATTTGTACGCAGATTGGTAACCGAGATAAGCCTTACACCGACTTCCCGCGTACGAAAGCAAAAACTTTGCCCCCGCCCCAACACACACACACACACACACACACACACACACACACACACACACACACACACACACACACACACACACACACACACACACACCAAATACGTTGTACAATGACAACTTCTTCTGACAGTTAATAGTGATTCCTCTCTCTCTCTCTCTCTCTCTCTCTCTCTCTCTCTCTCTCTCTCTCTCTCTCTCTCTCTCTCTCTCTCTCTCTCTCTCTCTCTCTCTCTCTCTCTCTGTCTCTCTCTCTCTCCCTGTCTCGTGTTTATCCTAAAATTAACACCCAGGACGTTGCCCCCGAGTGATGTGCAAATTAAAACGATTAATCACGGCGGTTGTTCCTGCGTGTAAACCGGAGTAGTTTGCGTTACTTAATTGTTCGCGAATCTAATTTTCAAATCTAATTTATTTTTGCCGTGTCGGATCTCCTCAATTTTTTTTTGGGTGGGGGGGTTGGGGTTGGGGTGGGGTGGGGGTTGAGGACCGGGTAGAATAGTGCTCCTCATTGTTCCCCTTTGCAGCTTGCTTGACCGCCCCATTAGGCAGAGATCACATCAAGCAGACGCCGGTGATCATGAGCTGCCTTCAGCTGCCGGCGCGCGGAGTGGTCGGTGGGTCCGCGCGCCGTCCGTCCGCTCGCACCCGCCGGCACCCGCCCGCACCCGCCGACACCGACACGTCGGAGCGCAAACAAATAACGGCGACGGGACCGAACGAGCTGCAGCCGCGTGCTTTTGGATCGCCTATGACTGCGCGCGTGCGCGCGCGCGGAAGATGTCGGCGTGACTATGCGATTCGTTGAAATGTATCGAAATGTATTCATATTTTCTTTTCATGGACTATTAAGCTTTGAGATAAATGAAGGATAGCAATACATCTATCTATCTATCTATCTATCTATCTATCTATCTATCTATCTATCTATCTATCTATCTATCTATCTATCTATCTATCTATCTATCTATCTACATATTTATCCATCTATCCATCTATTTATCTATCCATCTAGGTTCCACTACTGGTGCTTTATTGACGCACAACACGTTGTGTTACGCAACCCAGTGCAGTGAATTCTGCCTCCATCACTTCATATCAGAGCAAAATGTACGCCTGTGATCTGAACTTTGACCGCTAAACCGCTCGTGCTGAAACTATCTGCACCCCGCAGCAGAACTGGCAACTGCGCGCTATCAAAATATAACGCTGATAGCAGACGGACGGATAAATAGATTTTTGTTGCGGAATTAAACAGAAACACTGCGCACCACGAAGTCAGGCACTGTTGCTCTTATTCCAGGGGGCACGTGCTCAGACGGACTGCAGAGCACCCTCCCTCCCTGTGTATGTTTGCCTGTTTCATTAATGCGCGATAATTTTATTTCTAGCATTGCTTTACATCTCGCCTTGCCATCAGGCCTGCTCTGAAAATAAAACCGTTCAGGGAAAAAAAGAGTCGATGACAGACGCTGCACGGCAGCTTACAGACCTAATGACGTGTTGTGCACAAAACACGAGGCTCGAACGAAAACAACTGATTTGGAAATTTTGCAGCTCCAAAACTTTTGCCTTAAGAAAAGATATCTACCACGAGAGGTTGCATGCGGAGAATTCACCAGATATTACAAAAGCGCAGGCGCCAACTTTAATGAATATTTATTACCAGTACTTGTAGCCAGTAAACCAGGCCTGCATGACGCGTGTGTGTGTGTGTGTGTGTGTGTGTGTGTGTGTGTGTGTGTGTGTGTGTGTGTGTGTGTGTGTGTGTGTGTGTGTGTGTGTGTGTGTGTGTGTGTGTGTTTACTAAGGTGGACCTTCAAGCTTATTTTCACTCTCCAGTTACATAGAGAGTAAAGCAGGCACACATTTTACTTTGCTCTTCCATTTTCTTTTACTTTTACTTTTTCACTTGAGAAAAAAAAACAAAAAGTTAGATTTTGTTTTTCAGCACTAAAACAGAAAATTTAAACCAATAGTATTGCAAAGGCCCACTTTTCCCCAACACAAAGTAAGAAATAATTGTCATGCAAGAGACCGTGCATTTTAGGAATTTACAAAAAATACATAGAGTCAGTTATTAATCTCCCTTCGTCCAGTTTTTGACCTTTAACCCCTTAAAAGTAATTTTGACCCGTGAGCTGGGTCCTCTCTCATATAGGGACAGAGCGAATACGTTGCAGGTTATTTTCAAAGATGGGTCATATTCACAAATACACACATGGCCGCTGCTTATTTGCTGCTCTTGAACGGGCGGTTTCCCAGTACAGCTCCCAGCTGGACTTCCAGGTTGACTGACACGTGGTATATCATACGAGGTGCCCGCATTTCTCCACTTCTCTGGCCCTAAATGGCTTACATTTGTGATTCACCGTTAACTAAGTCGGTGAAAAGAAAATTATTCTGTGTGCCATACTATACGGTGAGAGCTTATACCCCCCCCCCAAAAAAACCCGGGTTATTTACAAGCTACTTAGATCATATTCCTGCAGCGCTTATTGCACTGAGCATAAATCCAATGTCAATGTGCAAATGTAGGTCAAATTAAAGCCCGCGTAACTTCCACGTGCTGGCTCGCAGCAGAGCTCCGGTGCCGTCTCGTGCATCTAGTCGGAGCGACCAGAAAGCCCTCCTGCCAGACGGGGCAACGCAAACCACACGATCCACAACCAACTTCTCGGTTTGGACACAACTGCTGTCCAGACATGAACGTCATTTTGGACCATTTCTGCTCTTGTTGAGTGTATGGAGGACCCGGCTTGTTTTGGTGCTGTGGGTGCGACCGCTGGCTGACTCCATGTCAGCCTTACAGTGATACCGTACCGTCAGGCCCGGGCCCAACACCGCCGTGCCGAGGAACATGCCGCGGACTGTTTATTCTGATTATTCTGCTCGGTATCAGCACGAGCAGTCTGCTGTGGCTTAGACAAGACCACATCCAATCAGATTCTTTACAAAGTCAATCCTCCCAGCGTCTGAAACGTACCCGACCTTTTTCTAGACAGCCCTCTTATTTGTACAGGTGTTCACAGCCAATTATATTGAATAGCAGTAAACAAAAAATAGTAATAAATGAATTGAAAGATTGTTATGCGATTACGAAACCTAAGAGCGATCAAATTAAAACCCACTTCAGTCTGGTGTGCATGCAATGTAATTCGATCGGAGCCACCGTTTTCGACTCCTTGACAGGAAACTCTCAGCGCGATAAACAAAGTTGTACATGAAAACAACGCGGTGCAGACGGAAGTACCCAAGACTCTGACGCAGCACTCAGCTGCGACGCATTTGTTGCCACGTGCTTCACTTGCGATCCTTGGGGATAACTTGTAGGGACGATACAGGGCGACGTGTCCTGCCTTCAGAGACGGTCGACAGCCAACCGGGACATTAAGCCCCGCACCGCCGTGCACGGCCGGGCGTGCACGGCGGTGCGGGGGAGGGTTGGTGGTCGTGAGCCATAAGTCACCTTTACGTTTTACGCGCCGTGTGTGCGTTCTGACGAGCTGTTGAGTTGACACCAGGACATGTGTGCAGACGCTCAAACTGCACCGTGGGGTGCCAAGACTCTGCCCTATGACGGCCTCAGCAAATACGCGCGCGCGCGCACACACATATCTATTTATATGTGTGTGTGTGTGTGTGTGTGTGTGTGTGTGTGTGTGTGTGTGTGTGTGTGTGTTTAAATATCACTCACACACTCCCTGTGCAGATATAACCTCATCCATCATCATTTGATTGCTGTCATTTAAACGCGCCGATGTTTAGGCCTATTCCCTTTTTATGTACACTTTAGACCAGAGTCTGTATTGATTTATTGGACTCGCGAGCTGGAATTGAATCAAACACGGTTTGATTTTTATTTGGACTTTACTGTTCAGTTGAGACGTCCCCTGGTTCCGAGGGAGCCCTTTTTTTCGACATCTGCTCAGTTCATCGGCCGCCAGGCGGTCGGCGGGGCGGTGACTCGTGGTCGTGCGTTACAGGGATGCCCGTCGCCAGTGGCGTTCAGTCGCTGAGCTCCATCGACGGGTTTACGTCACTCTGTCAAGGTGGGAGGATTTGAGAGAAGTGTGTGAGAGCTCACACGGTGTTTACCCTTTTGTTGATCAACACGTCGACACCCTTTCACAGACCTGATAGAAAAGCGTGCTCGACTTGGGAGTCATTTATTCGCCTTGCTGTCCTAATTGTGTGCATGACCGAGAGTCGCTGCTGTGTATCAGACTGATGACGTCATTGAAATAGGTGCAATACTTCGTGGTCAGGCATTCCTTCCTCGGGCCACAGCCTTGCAGTGCGAGGCCGTGTGCGTGTTCTGGGATGCAGACGTCTGAGAAGTTCATGTGATCATTCACCTCCTGCCTCCTCATAGACAACAGTCAGCCGCAGAGCTCTTCATGCGAGAGTAGTGACGAGCTCGTTAGGACGCATCCCATATCAACCAGACTGTGAGTACCGCCTTCTATACCAACACCCACATGGATGCTTTTCTTTACGCCTCAATGGCAGCGTGAAGGATGCTCTCTGTAATGTTGCAGTGGACTTTGTGAAGGAAGGGGCCAACGTGAGTTTGCAGTACACGGTGTGGACGTGTAACAGCCAGACGTTTACACGACAGACACTAAACCATTTATGACGCTGTAGATACATTTCCATGGAGACGACATTATAAGTCATCCCTAAACACCACTTTGGTCTAGAGAGAATCCACATGACCAGGTATTTCCACCCTTTTTGTAGCATTTACCACTTAAGCTTAACCCATATCAACAGGTTTTCACATTCAGGGTCGGCAGTGCAAAGCTCTTTAATCGCAGATTTTAATATCACATTCTGCCAGAGCTGGATTCTCTTAGAGTCTGAAGCTGCAGTCCAAAATTCCTCAAATATTTCTCAGAGGCAACAACACCAACGACATGTTGTTTTGCTTGTCTGATGTTTTGACAGAGTGCAGAGATTTTCTGAAAATGATTTCTTTTTTCTTTTTTGTCTAACCTCTTCCCTCACGAGTAAGGCACGCCTTATAGATAAAATGTACACGGTGAAACTCCGCCCAGAGGACTCTGCATACGTTTGTAATTACAAGATAATCGCTACACATCTCCAGCAAACTTCTATAACTCGCTCTGAATGGATTTCTCTCACTGTTGTTCAGCGCTAGTAGGTTAATGCAGGGATGTCCATTATCACCAAGCAGTACTCATTGTGTGTGTGTGTGTGTGTGGGTGTGTGTGTGTGTGTGTGTGTGTGTGTGTGTGTGTGTGTGTGTGTTATCTCTAATAAAAGTATATTTATGACACTGAGCCTGTTCGGAATGGAATGAAGCAGCGGTGGTTTTAACATCGTGCCAAACAATCTGGTGAAAAAGCTTGTTTGGAATAAACGAGTGAGACTCACTGAGAAATAGTTGAATGCATATTTCAAATGTCTTCCCTCCAGAGAGCCTTCTCACTGACCTTATTAGACTGATTAGTCGCTGAGGTGCTCGTCGTTAGTGGAAGTTTGGACCTCGTCCCTGTTCCACAGGAGAGCGGTGAAAGGTAAAGCAAAGGAATAAAAAACAATAAATTAATATACTGCTGCTTTGGCAAGAATGGAAAAAAGAAAATAAAAGTTGAAAGTTAAACTTGGCCGATGAAATTAAATAGGTTTTTTTAATACCTTTAAAACTGGTGCTGAATATTTTTCCACACTTGCATGCGTGCATGCTTATGCTTGAGTTTTTGTTTGTGAACGTGTGTCTGTGTGTGTCTGTGTGTGTATAAACGTGTGCATAGAAACACATATTTGCATGCTAGTGGGTTTGTGTAGCTGCCTGTGCACATGTATGTAAAAGTGTGTGCACACGGTGCACGATCATGCTTGTGTGTGTGTCAGTGAATGTGTTTGTGCACACACAAGTGCACACTGACATTTGTGGATATTTGTTTGCATGTGCAAATGTGGTCACGTGCACACACGTGCACACACCAACGCTCATGTGTGTGTGCACGTGTGTTTACAAATGTCGGTGCGAACACACAGTCATGCATGCTCATGCTTTTGTGCACAGGTGTGTGTGTGTGTGTGTGTGTGTGTTTGTGTGTGTGTCCTAAACACATAATAAATGTCAGTCCAGTGTGTGAGTCAACATGGAGAATGATTAATGAGAGAGATAATTTGCCACACACACAACTTAACATTGTACTGAATAACACTTTTAGGTAAATAACGGAAACTTCAACCAAGCCTTTAAGTTCATCTGGACACAACTTTTATTGACAGACATGTTCCATCACTCATCTAAGTGATGTCTTCAGTCTTAAAAAAGAAAAAAAGGAAACAAAAAAGACTGCTGATATCATTTAGTTGAGTGATGAAATGTATCTGTCAGTAAACTTTGTGTCCAGATGAACTGATTCAACCTTCCTTGAAAGCCTTGAAGTTGTTTCATCAAAAACAATCAGAGCAGTATACGCAGATTACGTATTGATCACTGAATTACAGACGTTTTGGTTTGCAAGAAATGGTTCAGCTGTCTTCAATCTCGGTTTTCATCTCCTGAAACCCTGATAAGAGCTCGGTAATGACCTGTGGTATATTTTCAGACTGATGATACTTGTGTGTGAAATAAAATATGCAAGGTCATACTGATAAACCTCAAATCCTCTCCATAATATATGACAACATGGTCCTCTTGTACTATGAAGAAACAGGCTTCTGTAAGTATCCCACAGTTCTCTTTTTCCCCTTTTCTTCTGTCCTTAACCTCGATATCCCTCAATATCGACATAAAACCCAGCGAATCAATAAGGTTTAAGTGAGAAGAGGTGAAAATTGGCGGTGTAACCGGTGCAAACCGCTTCTAACAGCTTCAGTGGCCTATGTGTTTTCTTTGTGTTTGCTGTGTGTTTTCTGACAGAGACGTGAATAAGCAGAGACGTCTGGGCGTCTCATTGATACCTATTACTGTAATGTCACACTTACCCGTCTAAACCAGCCGAGCTGATCCAGATTAAAGCTGGTCTCTCTCTCTCCACTGGCTCCCTGTGTGGTTTAGGGCTGGTCTTAATGTGGTATTGATGACTTGTGAGGTGTGTTTTGGCGTAGCGGCAGCCGGTCACACCGTTGATGGTTTAACCCCGTGTGAGCCTGAGATCCTAAAATACGGCTCCTCTGGTTGTTCCACCTCCTCGGCTGAAGACTTAAGGGCGGTGGGGCCTTTTCCGTCAGGGCCGCTAGACTCTGGCAGGACCTGCAGGAGGATATCAGGCCAGCCAAGTCAGTGTCACATTTTAAATTACTTTTACAAACACACTTTTTAAGCCTTGCTTTTCCTCGTGCCAATATCTGCTGGGCGTATGTTAGCTTCTCTTTTAGACTTGACTGTTTCCATTTTTACTTTTAACCCACAGAGCACTTTGTAAGTTTGCTGAGAGGTGCTACGTAAATAAAGTTTATAATTCCTATTGTTATAATTATTATCTTTATTACAGCGAGCATAGCTGGAAACTGGGTCCAGATGCATCCTGCCGCAGCCATTCCAGTTTTCCAGTAGCGGTGCAGAGTTTGGTCAAAATTAATCGAAATTCCAACATCAAGTTCAAAGGCGTCAGGCGAAATATGTGGTGACTTATGACCAAAGCAGCGAGGTCTGCACACTGAAATGCTCCCAATACTTATTTTATCTGTCAACGTTTCGATCTATCAGATCTTCCTCAGACTTATGACCAGCCACGGTCAATAGGTTATCATTTTTAGCCATGGCTATCACCATTTAAGCCTCCCCTCACAGGGTGAAAAGCACTGAATTACACTTGTTTTATTCCAGTTTTGTCTTACAGACTGCTTGGTACAAGGACTGACGATGTGGTAAATGTAACCCTAAGTGCATAATGGAGCTGTTAACGTAGCTGTTTGTTAACATTTTGTGTATCTCGAGACAATCTGCGGTCCAAACATGCTACCTGTTTATGATGCCACAGCGTATTTTATTACTTTCGAGCTGTGCAGAAACAGACATGGTCCCGTTTCTGACTGGTCGAGGCAAACATGAAACATGCTGGTTGGCAAGAATTTCATCTTACAGGCCATTCATTTCACAGTCTCTCATCTGTCACCGTTAAACTATTTGCAGAGGGGAGATTTCGGATTTCATTTGAAAAGGGGGAAAAATATCCCCATTTATTCCAATTGATCACCACCCCATTCCCCGTTTGATTAATAATGATAAGCCCAAAATTGCTTGGCACAGGTGTTCGCTATTTATTATTTTCCCCTGCTTCAATTAATCACTAATTGATGTTTCCACCTGCGATGGAAATCAGACCACAACTATGGCCAAAAACCTCCTGATGAAACAGGCCTTACTGCATGAATTTGTCCAAAATGTAAAAGCTAGAAATGCCAGGACATTATATCTCACATAAAGGCTGTAAAAATGTGCTTGTAATTGAAATGCCAATTTAGCTCACAGTAGATTGAGCAAATGTTCATAATTACGTCTGGGCCTGGAAAGCCCCTGTTAGGATGGGTCTTGTCATTGTTGCCGGCACAGCGTGAAACAGTCCCCTTTCAAGGGCTTTGGAATTAATGACAACATTAAATGGTCAATTCAAAAGCTTTTTCAATACTTCCCATGTCAGAATATACGTACAATATATATGTTCTTTTCTTTGTCCATAGTGTTGCATGGGACTAAAAATACAGTTCATGTCTGTGTTTAGGTACACCTACTGTACTGTACTGTAGCGAATTCGGGGGACAACACAACCACAGGAGCTGCCGCGGCCGAGAAGCGAACCCGTGCCGCCCGCACCGCAGGAGACATCGCTAACCGCTCGACTAAAGGGTCAGACCCGCCAGCTGGCGGCCAGCGTGTCTACTCATCCATGCACGTTACACTATGGTCGTAACGCTTCTGGAACACTTTTCGGTTTTCAACACTTTTATATATTTTTAATGGTGTTGAATTAATGCACGTTGAAACGACGGGTTTAATAAACTTGTGCTGAACGCAGCATACTATTGCGTGGTCACATAAATGTTGTTACGAGTAGTTAGCTTACATTAGTTTAGTGTAACCGGTTATTTTCTTGCCCGGTGCGGGATCCGATACAGGGTGTACTGCACCACAAGGCGACATCACTAACCGCTCGGCTAAAGCGTCAGACTCGTTAGCTAGGGGCTAACGTGTCTTACTAGTAGTTTACATTAGTTAGCTTAGCATCTTAAATTCGAGGGTTCATTTTCCTCTCCGTGTTCTTTAAGAGACCACCTGAAATCATATGAATACGATGCCAAAGGTCAAAGGGATCTTCAGACTGAATGGAGCATTAAATGGTTCCCACCGAGAAAACATTTTGACAAATGGTAAAACTCTGGCCGACGGATCCAAACCAACCTCCTGTAAAAACATGACACACTCACAGAAATGTGTTTCCGGCGCTCCGCCAGCCTCGGCCTCGGTAAGAAGGCGGGAGCTTCCGGTCCGCTAACCGAAGCAGAGTGTGAGAGAGTGTGGCATCTAAAATAATAAGTCATCCAAACGTTAGAAAGTTGGCTTTATACTGAACGAGAAATGATGCGTGAGGGGTTTTGGACGCTGGTTATTTTGTGAGGTTTCGGGTTGCGTGGGTTTCTACGGGCGGTGTAAAATGAAGCCACTTTGAACCGTTCGTCCCAACACACTGGCGGTGCTGAGCAATGGCGTCACATAGCGAGGAATAACAGGAGAGTCTCTGAAGGAGATCAGCGAACCGTTATTCATATTTCCTCCAGTGTGTGACCACAATAGGGTTTAGGGGAACTATGAAATTAAAACCAATAAGTGAAAACCCGGTGATAATGGTTTTCCATTGATGGAGTACAGCTTTCCTCTACTACTACTACTACTACTACTACTACCACTACTGCTGCTACTACTACAACCACTAGTACTACTACTTTCGGCTGCTCCCGTTATAATAATGATAATAATAATACTTCCGCTTCTTCTGCTTCTTCTGCTTCTTCATTTTGTACTACTTCTTCTCCTCCTCCTCCTTCTTCTAAGTCGTCTTCTTCTTCTTCTTTGTCTGAGCGCTCAGCTGAACGCTGTAAAGTACACGTGGTTTTCTTCATTATAGATTTTGGGAAACCAACTATTGGTATCGATTAGCAGTATCAGCTAATCGCGTTATTATTACAACTGTAAACTACTAATAAGACACGTTAGTCCCTAACTAACGGGTCTGCCCCTTTAGCCGAGCAGTTAGTGATGTCGCCTTGTGGTGCAGTACAACCGTATCGAATCCCGCACCGGGCAAGAAAATAACCCCGTTAGCTAGGGGCTGACGTGTCTTGTTAGTAGTTTACACAACTTTATCAGAGTGGGCACCGCCAAAAAAAGGATATGAAGCATGAATACCAATTTTGTCGTGTGGCTTGCCATGTGTTATTTGTGTTGCGCTACATTCACGCAGTGGTATTTGTTAAAAAACGTGTTCGACGGTGGTTCGTGTCTAACTGAGACGTACATATACGTCGTACGCTATGTGTTGTAAATGTTTACCTGTCTCTGTTTGCAGAAGGTTAAAGCCACGTCACCTATATATATATATATATATATATATATATATATATATATATATATATATATATATACACTCACTGGCCACTTTATTAGGTACACCTTGCTAGTACCGGGTTGGACCCCCTTTTGCCTTCAGAACTGCCTTAATCCTTCGTGGCATAGATTCAAAAAGGTACTGGAAACATTCCTCAGAGAGTTTGGTCCATATTGACATGATAGCATCACGCAGTTGCTGCAGATTTGTCGGCTGCACATCCATGATGCGAATCTCCCAGTCCACCACATCCCAAAGGTGCTCTATTGGATTGAGATCTGGTGACTGTGGAGGCCATTTGAGTACAGTGAACTCTTTGTCATGTTCAAGAAACCAGTCCGAGATGATTCGAGCTTTATGACATGGCACGTTATCCTGCTGGAAGTAGCCATCAGAAGATGGGAACACTGTGGTCATAAAGGGATGGACATGGTCAGCAACAATACTCAGGTAGGCTGTGGCGTTGACACGATGCTCAATTGGTACTAAGGGGCCCAAAGTGTGCCAAGAAAATATCCCCCACACCATTACACCACCACCACCAGCCTGAACCGTTGATACAAGGCAGGATGGATCCATGCTGTCATGTTGTTGACGCCAAATTCTGACCCTACCATCCGAATGTCGCAGCAGAAATCGAGACTCATCAGACCAGGCAACGTTTTTCCAATCTTCTATTGTCCAATTTTGGTGAGCCTGTGCGAATCGTAGCCTCAGTTTCCTGTTCTTAGCTGACAGGAGTGGCACCCGGTGTGGTCTTCTGCTGCTGTAGCCCATCTGCCTCAAGGTTCGACGTGTTGTGCGTTCAGAGATGCTCTTCTGCATACCTCGGTTGTAATGAGTGGTTATTTGAGTTACTCTTGCCTTTCTATCAGCTCGAACCAGTCTGGCCATTCTCCTCTGACCTCTGGCATCAACAAGGCATTTTCGCCCACAGAACTGCCGCTCACTGGATATTTTCTCTTTTTCGGACCATTCTCTGTAAACCCTAGAGATGGGTGTGCGTGGAAATCCCAGTAGATCAGCATTTTCTGAAATACTCAGACCAGCCCGTCTGGCACCAACAACCATGCCACGTTCAAAGTCACTTAAATCACCTTTCTTCCCCATTCTGATGCTCGGTTTGAACTGCAGCAGATCGTCTTGACCATGTCTACATGCATTGAGTTGCTGCCATGTGACTGGCTGATTAGAAATTTGCGTTAACGAGCAGTTGGACAGGTGTGCCTAATAAAGTGGCCGGTGAGAGTATATGTAACCGGTTATTTTCTTGCCCGGTGCGGTATTCGATACGGGGTGTACTGCACCACAAGGCGACATCACTGACCGCTCGGCTAAAGGGTCAGACCCATTAGCTAGGGACTAACGTGTCTTATTAGTAGTTTACATATATATAGCACGTCATGCTATGCCTCATAGTAAGTTGAACGGTTTTATAGAAGCTGGAAATCGTTCATAATAATCCTGACATGTCTTCGTAGGACCTCTTCAGTCGCCTGTCTGCCGTCGTGATGAAACAGCTGTTCGTCTCCCACTGAAACGACGACACAACATCACTCAATTCATGTGTACTTGGATTTATCTCGGGATCCTCCCATTTCTAAAAACTGTGTGTACTGTTTGACACGACTATGACAAACTGCTTACGCTGACTCCACAAATGGAGTTTGCCCTCCAACACACCGGGAATGCTGAAGAATAAAAGCCAATGCTCAGGTCAGTCTCTTCAGGAGCGTCAATAGACCCACCATTTAGACGCCCAATCGCTTTGAGAGCTTTGCAGTTGGGGAAAATGTGAACAATAAAACACATATTAATAATAAACATACTCTTACTCAATTTCTGCCATTTGACTCATTGCGTCCATCTTCATACTTGGCTAGTCAACTCTTATCATACATCCATTTCATTATTATACTAACTTTATTATAGCATATTATATTTTTATACTGTCAAGTCTTACTTTATTCCTTATATTACGTTTGTCTATAGGATAACACGGGTCTTCCAGCAGAGCAGGTGAGAACGTCAGACACACCAACTCGGTTCTCGTCCTCTGCCACGTCTTCCTCTGTCACGTCTTCCTCTGTCATGTCTTCCTCTGCCATGTTTTCCTCTGTCACGTCTCCCTCTGCCATGTTTTCCTCTGCCATGTCTTCCTCTGTCATGTCTTCCTCTGTCATGCCTTCCTCTGTCATGTCTTCCTCTGCCACGTCTTCCTCTGTCACGTCTTCCTCTGTCACATCTACCTCTGTCACGTCTTCCTCTGTCACGTCTTCCTCTGCCATGTCTTCCTCTGTCATGTCTTCCTCTGTCATGTTTTCCTCTGTCATGTCTTCCTCTGTCACATCTTCCTCTACCACGTCTTCCTCTGTCATGTCTTCCTCTGCCACGTTTTCCTCTGTCACATCTTCCTCTACCACGTCTTCCTCTGTCATGTCTTCCTCTGTCACATCTTCCTCTGCCATGTTTTCCTCTACCACGTCTCCCTCTGTCATGTCTTCCTCTGTCATGTCTTCCTCTGTCACGTCTTCCTCTGCCATGTTTTCCTCTGTCATGTCTTCCTCTGTCAAGTCTTCCTCTGCCATGTTTTCCTCTGCCATGTCTTCCTCTGTCACATCTTCCTCTGTCACATCTTCCTCTGTCATGTCTTCCTCTGCCATGTTTTCCTCTGCCATGTCTTCCTCTGTCACATCTTCCTCTGTCACATCTTCCTCTACCACGTCTCTCTCTGTCATGTCTTCCTCTGCCATGTCTTCCTCTGCCATGTATTCCTCTGTCACGTCTTCCTCTGTCACGTCTTCCTCTGTCATGTATTCCTCTGTCACGTCTTCCTCTGTCACATCTTCCTCTGTCACATCTTCCTCTACCACGTCTCTCTCTGTCATGTCTTCCTCTGCCATGTCTTCCTCTGCCATGTATTCCTCTGTCACGTCTTCCTCTGTCACGTCTTCCTCTGCCATGTATTCCTCTGTCACGTCTTCCTCTGTCACATCTTCCTCTGTCACATCTTCCTCTACCACGTCTCTCTCTGTCATGTCTTCCTCTACCATGTCTTCCTCTGTCACGTCTTCCTCTGCCATGTATTCCTCTGTCACGTCTTCCTCTGTCACATCTTCCTCTGTCACATCTTCCTCTACCACGTCTCTCTCTGCCATGTATTCCTCTGTCATGTCTTCCTCTGTCATGTCTTCCTCTGCCATGTATTCCTCTGTCACGTCTTCCTCTGTCACATCTTCCTCTGTCACATCTTCCTCTGTCACATCTTCCTCTACCACGTCTCTCTCTGTCATGTCTTCCTCTACCATGTCTTCCTCTGTCACGTCTTCCTCTGTCACATCTTCCTCTACCACGTCTTCCTCTGTCATGTCTTCCTCTGTCACATCTTCCTCTACCACGTCTTCCTCTGTCATGTCTTCCTCTGTCACATCTTCCTCTACCACGTCTTCCTCTGCCATGTCTTCCTCTGTCACATCTTCCTCTACCACGTCTTCCTCTGCCATGTTTTCCTCTGTCATGTCTTCCTCTGTCATGTCTTCCTCTGTCACGTCTTCCTCTGTCATGTCTTCCTCTGTCATGTCTTCCTCTGTCATGTCTTCCTCTGCCATGTATTCCTCTGTCACGTCTTCCTCTGTCACATCTTCCTCTACCACGTCCTCCTCTGTCATGTCTTCCTCTGTCATGTCTTCCTCTGTCACATCTTCCTCTACCACGTCTTCCTCTGTCATGTCTTCCTCTGTCACATCTTCCTCTACCACGTCTTCCTCTGCCATGTCTTCCTCTGTCACATCTTCCTCTACCACGTCTTCCTCTGCCATGTCTTCCTCTGTCACGTCTTCCTCTGCCATGTTTTCCTCTGCCATGTCTTCCTCTGTCATGTCTTCCTCTGTCACGTCTTCCTCTGCCATGTCTTCCTCTGTCACATCTTCCTCTGCCATGTCTTCCTCTGTCACGTCTTCCTCTGTCATGTCTTCCTCTGTCACGTCTTCCTCTGTCACGTCTTTCTCTGTCATGTCTTCCTCTGTCATGTCTTCCTCTGTCATGTCTTCCTCTGTCACGTCTTCCTCTGCCATGTCTTCCTCTGTCATGTCTTCCTCTGTCACGTCTTCCTCTGTCATGTCTTCCTCTGTCATGTCTTCCTCTGCCATGTCTTCCTCTGTCATGTCTTCCTCTGCCATGTCTTCCTCTGTCATGTCTTCCTCTGCCATGTTTTCCTCTGTCATGTCTTCCTCTGTCACGTCTTCCTCTGCCATGTCTTCCTCTGTCACATCTTCCTCTACCACGTCTTCCTCTGCCATGTCTTCCTCTGTCACGTCTTCCTCTGCCATGTTTTCCTCTGTCACGTCTTCCTCTGCCATGTCTTCCTCTGCCATGTTTTCCTCTGTCACGTCTTCCTCTACCACGTCTTCCTCTGTCATGTCTTCCTCTGTCACGTCTTCCTCTGCCATGTCTTCCTCTGCCATGTTTTCCTCTGTCACGTCTTCCTCTGCCACGTCTTCCTCTGCCATGTCTTCCTCTGTCACATCTTCCTCTACCACGTCTTCCTCTGCCATGTCTTCCTCTGTCACGTCTTCCTCTGCCATGTCTTCCTCTGTCACATCTTCCTCTGCCATGTCTTCCTCTGCCATGTCTTCCTCTGTCACGTCTTCCTCTGGGGGGGGGGGGGCTCCGTAGGCCCTCAGGACCAAACACACAAATACAAGAAGGATGGGGCCACAGCGCAGCCGCTTCCAAATAAATGATTTCAGAGAATATTTAATAAGACTTTGTTTGCGTTTTATAAGCAGACTCCTGGCAGGTATAGTGACCGAAGACCTGGTCCAGGATCCATCCGGCTTTCTGCCGTTAATCATCCTCTGATTCACTATATTGCTGACCGAACCACATCTTTTGGTAAGTGTTCTGTTAAAAGGCATGATGCCCAGGAGGGTAAATCCTTTTATCAAGCGGCTCTTCATCGGGCACACAAGGTAACAATTACAGTGAGAGACGTTGCAAAAACCTTTGCATTACGGCCCAACATGGCCTCGCTCAGTCTAAATAGCTTTTATATGAAGATCCATAGAAGCACAGCTCTAAAACAGTGTCAGTGTGGGGGACCGCGAGTTAAATATAACCAAAGTGAGTGTGAGGGATTTGGGTTTTGATCCGCTGCCTTGTTAAACAAAGCTGTGACGTGAGGTTTGAACACTTTATCCCACTGGGTTACGGGTCGATGCTCCCTGTTCGCCAGCGTCTTTGTTCTCCGAGTCTGCAGGAATACAGCCGAAACAACCGCATATCGTACACCTGCTCATGGGACTAGCTTCCATTAGCAGTTCATACATTTATTTTACAGAGTACTTTAACAATGCTGAAAGTTGCACCGTAGGCTAGACATCAGAGCAGGAAAGGGGGCGGGCTGGAGCCCCCCTAGTGGTGGGTGCAAGCCCCCACCTCCACCCCCAGTATTGGCAGGTGGCTGTGTAACATCTTAGACCCAACAGTATGTCTAACTTTTCCTAACGTAGAAATGCAAAGATTAAAATAAAATAAAAAGTACCTTTATTTTAAACAGGGGGCTATGGCTGCGTGGAATGTACATTTTTAATAATAAAGTGAGTAAACACTCCATCCCAAATCTGCTACACAAACAAACAAACAAAACAATGACGTCATATTGTAGCGACCGGGGCAGGCGGTCGCTCTGACTGTCGACGGTAGTTCCGCGCTAGAGGGAGCGCAATGGCTGATGGGACTCTTAAATAGTTAGATTTAAAATTGTGTTTTAATGATGTGCTGTTCATGTTGTGGTTATTGTTGTGTTGTTGTTTTGGGGGGTTCAACTCAGACTAAGTAGGAGACCGTTTACTGACTAACTTGACTGTAGTTCTGGTCCGTTCTCCCTTACAAAAAAACATATATACTTGAAGTTTAAAGTTTATTTTATTAAGTAAACTTAAGTAAACTTCAAGCAAAGTTCAAGTTCAAGTAAAGTTGAAGTATATTGTAACGTCCATGGATAAGTAGACACGTTGGCCGCTGGCTGATGATTCTGGTCTTTAGTCGAGCGGTTAGCGGAGTCTCTCGCGGTGCGGGCGGTACGGGTTCGCTTCCCGGCCGCGGCAGTTCCTGTGGTTGCCGCCCGATTCGCTACAATATGCACTGGTAGTGTAATTGTGTTTAGTACAGAGCTGATAAGTACTTATAAATGAATTGAAAATATACTCACCGATTTTTAGTTTAAAATAAGTATACTAATAGTACACTTGAATAAGCTACTTTTTTTGTAAGGGCTGGCCGGTGTGAATAAAAGAGCACTTCCGGGGTCGTGCGGTGTAAGTGGGGCACGGGAGTTGCGATTAAAAAGAGATCGCTGCCTCTCGTCTCGTTCTTCCACGCCGGCCCGCCACAATACTTTCGGTTTTTGTTGGCAGCCCCCCTACTTAAAACATCTTCCCGCGCGCCTGAGTATAGAAGTACCAGACCTATTTACCAGGAAAGGAATGCTGACGAGCGAATCCAGCCGGGCAACATATAACTACTTCCTATCAGTTCCGCTTATTGACCGGAATCCTGTCTGCAGTGCGACGTAAACAAGGGAATCAGATGTGTGAACGCTGCAAAGGGCAATTTAGCACAATTGCCCTCCATACTCTGGGCCTGGGAGGACTCAGTACCAGATATGCGTGGCTGCGTAATGATATGTCATTAACTCGTACATAAAGTCCTGGTGACATCAAAGTGGCGTCCTGAAACCGCAGGCTGGGGAGGCCGAAAGGCCACGTGACGTGACAAACAGCACCCATGACACGTCTGATGGTTATATTAGCTCCGAAATTCTGCAAATCCGTTGTAAAAGTACTTGTTTCTTCGCGTTTGTCTGCATAACTTGGCCAGCAAACAACATACTTTGTTGTGTTTTTTCAATCATAAGTGGGTTTCTCTTCGTCTTCTTCGATTACCTTTCCCAAGTTGAGGAATTCTGCATGTGCAGATGGTTTGGCGAAGCATTAATCTCTGCCAATGGGCGATAATGCAGACATTCCATACTGGGACACTTCATGAGCAGGGGGAAGGCACATTGGGGGGAGTGTGGGGGGGTACGGGGGGGTGGTACCCCCTAAATCAAATAAAGGCCTGTGTTCTGGCCGAGGTCTGGTGGGAATGAAATTATGCACAGCTCCCATGTTACACTGTCTGCATTTTTTTACAGTAAAGTAGTCAAATCCTGCAGATACATTTCTTCCCCTCCCTCCCACCACAGTATCCCAGCCGAGTCCTTGTGGAAGGTATGCTATTAGGAAGATCATCTGTGAGGAATGTAGAAGATGAACCGTCTCGCTGAGCGTGTGTTCTGCTGCAGGACGTCTTATGAACTGTGGAGCGTCAGAGGTTCGAAGAATCAGATCACGACTCAGCGGGAAACGGTTTGGTATCAGAGTTGAAGGGAGCGAGGCCTTCGCTACTAGCACGAGAAGTCAAAATCTAGTTATCTATTATAACGAATCGTCTACTGCTAGCAAATGTGAGGGGGGAGGAACCCCCAATTTGGCCTTGTGTGGCCACGATCAGTTCGATTTTGCAACCACATCTTGGCTTTTAATTCCTATTTTCTTGATCTCTCCAGAAATATACCGTACTATATCATAGCACTTTTCAGCAAACTCCGTCTTCCTTCATGCTGGTATCATTTACTTTTGGATCATTATTTTTGATGGTCGTCCTCCATGTATGGAACAATCCCAACACAGATTCCAGAGACATAAAACGCTGGCAGCACTTCTGGTTCAGCCCTCGGCGCTGTACCTTCTCTCGACTTGGGCCGAGGCTCCGTGTTGACATCACATGAATTCTTGGGCACACACTGGGATAACACATGGAAAGTATTGGGGCTGCGGGGAGACATGGGATGGAGTGTGATAAGACTGGATGCCCTTCATCTTTCTCTCTGAATACAGGCCTAAGTCAATTTTACTCTCAGCGTGATGCTTTCTCCAGCCCAAGTTTTTGAGTAAATCCATTCAGCTGCCCAGAGGATTGAGATGTAGCTTGTCAATGATGATGGAGTTCGCTCCGCTGCAAAAACGCATTCCAGCGTTTTTTTTAATAACATGTCGCACGTCCAAAAATAATAATTATATATATAAAAAGGTAATTACGCTTGCAGGATTCGTTCACATCTGTGAACTGACGGGTGACTTGCTGCTTTTTTTACATAATGTGTCCCTGCAGAGCAGCCATGACATGCGCAAGGCCGCGACAGGCCTGACAGTGAGAAGGCAACCTGTTCTTCACCTCCTCCTCCTCCTCCTCCTCCTCTTTCTGACACCACCCAAATAAGTGATGGATGCACTTTGTTAAAAGAACCCCCCCCCTCTCTCTCTCCGCTCCACATGGACGTTGTCTTGCCATACATGTCTGGCATTGTAAATTCCCCCACTCTCTTTTTGCTACAAACACAAGAGAACAACAAAAGCCAAGCCAAGCTCATTATTGATTTACGTGTACCGCATTAGCATCTGAGCAAAGTTGCAGGCGAGGCGTTTAGCAGAGGGGATTTTGTGGGATCAGATTAGCAAAAAGGTGGTTATTTATGTGCCCTCTGTCATACTTTCTGTGGGGCCACCGGAGCAATAAGCTCTTAGTCTAGCTGGCATAGCTGGAGTGCCTTGGCACCGCACCGTAGCATGAAATCCCTCAGTCTGCCAGGTGCTAGCTCCCAAATCATACCGCCACCCACTTGCCCCCCTCCCCCACCCCCACCCGCCCAAATGTGCTTCAGCGGCCTCGACAGGAGGGCCGTGCAGTGTCCCACCACCATCACCAACACCGCTGCTCCAACCAGACCGAGCATCATGGCACGCGTCATGGCAGCACATCCGCCACCCCACGTGGCTATAAGTTGATTTTGGTTTTTTGGCACCCCCCCCTCCCGTTCCCTTATTTATTTTTTTACCTCCCCTCCAAATTTATACATTCAATTTTTTGGAATTGGCTTGAGTCCATGCTCATTAACATGCCTCATTATCTGCTGGAATATTCAGGGGAATGTTTCCAGTTGCCGTCACACTCTCCAATTATTATGATCGCCAACGCGGCTCATGACTTTCAAGTTTCTGGACGCGCTTCAGCTTCAGTCAAGGTCCTCAGCCAGTCACTTGTGGGGCTGTAGCTCTTTCAAGGGCATCTGTTTCACGCCGGGCCCAGAAGAGAGACGGAGAGGCGTGGAGGTGGGGGGGTGGGGGGGGGGTTAGAGCAAGCTGGAATGATCCACCTAGAATTTGTCGAATCAAATCCTTGCACCTGGATATAATTGTCCTGCTGCTGTGCTGGGATTTCACCACGGCCACAAGGAAACCAAATTAGCGCGCTCAGAAGATGGCGACCGGTCAAGACACACAGGCCTCACCTGGCAGCAGGGTTAACCGGGGGAAAGCGCTTCCCTTGCATTGCTAGGCTAATGATTATGACGTTTGCAGGCTTGGATAAATACACTTTCCTGAAGTACTGAGATGACGGCGGTGAAACTGACTGCACAATAACACTGTAGTGTATGTTAGCTGTGTATGTTAGCTGTGTATGTTAGCTGTGTATGTTAGGTTTTTTTTAAAGCTTTGAGTGAATTAATTACATATCTGGAAAACATAAATCATGTGTATCATATATATCATAAATATAATCATATATATATATACACACACACACATTACATACATATATGTACACACACACACACACACACACACATATATATATATATATATATATATATATATATATATATATATATATATTATCATATATGTATCATTATTGTTGTTAATATTATTGGTTTATTGTTCCATACAACACTTGCAAAGCGTTTGAAAAAGAAACATGTCAATTGATTAGTAAAAGATGAATCAACAACTGTCTTGTAATTTATTGAAACTGCGCAAATATATTAAGTCGGGAGTATAACCATATGGATAAATGTGAAACAAAGGATTTACATAAATACCCAATTATCTTCGATAGGAGCATGCAGGAGTGATGACATATAACAGGCGAGAGCGGGAATTAGGTTCCGAGTGAGAGCAGGCTGTAATGTGCTCCTGCGGAAGATGAAGGGATAGGTTTCATTAGCATTTCATTCATCTCCAACCTAAATACAGCGAGCCGTCGTGCGCGCCGCGCCGCGCCGCGCCGCTTTGATACGGGGCGGTGCGGGGCTGCGTGTGCTGGTCCTGGCTCCCCATTGATCTTGTGAGGAGAAGAGAATGACGCGTCCTTAACTAAATAACGGCGTTTACCGTGGGGGTAAGGATAGCGCGTCGCAGCGGTGGGGGGTCCAGGCAGGATCCGCCCTGATGGAGCTCTTGCAAGGCCGCAGCCCTCGGTACTTCATATTCCTGCATATGAACATCATGACAACATCCCCGGGCATGCGAAATGCGCTGTAGCTACACTGCAAAAAGTCTCTAGTCTTTTTTTACTGTTATTATCATCATTATTATCATTATTAATATTAATCCATGTGGGCTGTCCAGCGTGCACTTAGAGCGCAAGGCCATTAATCGTGATTTACCGCCATACTTTGGCTGCCCCTGCAGCTCGTGCGGTTACAAGTGTAAAATAACTTTTGGAAAAACAAAATCCTGCGCTTAATGAGTTCAGCTCGGTGCTGGATCCGTTCACGTGACACTGCGAAATAATGAGGGGGTCAAACACAGAAACACGCAGATAGCACGCGCGGTATGTATCACCACGAGAGCCAGAAAAGTGAGAGCAGCGCAAGGGAAGCAGATGGGACAGAAGCGTTTTGGGGCCAAAGCCTGCCTCAAAATGTCTACCGAGCAAACACACACAATACCGGGTGCATAACAAGATCGGCAAGGAATTCACTCCTACCTAAAACGACCGTGGGCGGTCAAAATGACCGCCGGTTTTTAAACTCTATATTTTGTCAAGATAAATACCCAATTCAGATATTATGTCTGTTAGGAAATGACCGACACCAAATTGAACATTTCAACAACTATAATACTATTTTTAAACAATTAAACTTCAGAGACATGGTTGAACTTGAATAGCAAAATATGAAAAGTGAAAATATTACCTGAAAAACAAAACGGAAAACACATATTGCTAATCTGACAAACGTAACGAGGCCTATAAAACCTGAAATGTAAAAAAAAAAACAAAGAACTGAAAATAAATATTTAAACAGTACCAAACAACAACAATGACCAGAACTTAAAAACTACTAGAAGGACCATGGGCGGTCATTTTGACCGCCCATGGTTTTTAAACTCTATATTCTGTCAAGATAAATAATCCAGTTGAGATATTAATCCATTCAATATGTTAGTATGTCTGTTAAGAAACTGACACCAAAATTAACATTTTAACAACTTTAATATTATTTTTCTAACAATTTAAAATGGCCGCTGTCCAACGCCTGTAAATACTGCAGCGCCTCGGTGATAGTCATGGTGCGTCTGTAACCAGACATGTTGCAATAATCAGAAATCAAGTTTAGGGTATTTCTCTGCACTGGAGGACGCTAGTGTGTTTTTAGGACAGAGCGATGAACTTCACCAAGGAAATGACGCGACCAACACACGTCATAAATAGTCACATGATGCGCACGATGACGCACAAAGTACGAGCAGCCATTTTGACCGCTCATGGTCGTTTTAGGTAGATCTTATCATAACTTTTTTGTGCAATTGATCTAAAACTAATTTTAATGCAAATACATGCAATTTTAGGAGCATTCAGGGAGCGGCAGGTCTGTATCTTTATTTTTCACAAAGTTATTCAACTTTGAAAATCCCCAAACCGTCGAAATGACCGCCTTGGTCGGACCGTCACCCCTATAATTGGTATAGCATTAGAAACAGTTTTGGTATTATCATTCATGTACTGATGGTTTTCGGATAGTTATAGTTCATAATGCTGCTTAAAGACGCATCCCACGCTGAAGTCAGAAGAGGCTCATAGATGAGTTGGAGTTGTGTATTTTTTTTCTCCTTCAGGCCCATGCAGGAGTGTGTTATTTTGGACAGGGATCTGGAAGGGTGCTGAAGACGTGTGGTCTGAGCATGGCTGGGTGTGTATACTGGTTGAATACAACCATGTATAGCTTTGTGGTAGCCTGCTGGCCCCTGTGTGTTTTCATTGGGAGTGGAGAACAGGAGGGATGGGGAAGGCCCACAGCAGGCCTGGGATCAGGTCCAAGTTCACTCCACCACTTAGTTCTATGTGTATGACAAATGACTCCTGTTTAAACCGTGTATTTCTGTTCACCTTTCCGAAAACGAGGGATTTCAAAAGTTTCCTCATTTTGAAAATGGGAGAAAGATGTATTTATCGTAAACTGGGGTCTTGATGGTTCTCGGGGGGGGGGGGGTTAGTGCTTTTTTTGGTGAGATATTCATGACGATGGTGACAGACCCAAGGCAAGGATCCAGTCGGACTGGAAAACAGAAGGCTAGCTCTAGCTGCACATACACACGGACTGGAGACCAGGTTTCCCTGTTAACACTCCCACAGCTCTTCACAGCATGCACACTGATATCGTGTGTCTACAAAGCACCAGTTATGATTTTATACTATGAAAATGTAGATTTGTTGATGTTTTGAAATGTCTGATACTGTACATCCCCATATTCCGAGTTAGGTTACAGACAGGAGGTCATCAGAAGCTGTGAGTACAACACTCACAATTATGGTTAAAATCACAAAATGGGGTTTTAGGTGGGTATATAAGGTTATTACTCATTCTTTTGACCTATGAGGAATGTAAATATTCCACCTGCCTTTACTTTAGCTTCCAATGCATGAATATAATAGTCATGCAGTAAGTGTACATAGTATGTAAATCTACTTCGCCACACTGCAAAAAATCATACCAAGTAAGGTGGATTTTCCGATTTAGAATACTTGTAAAACTCACATTAGTTTGATAGCATTTATCAGTACAAGTTGTTTTTTTTAAGAAAAGTTTTGTATTAAGTTATTTCTAGTGTCCTCTCATAATTTAAATTACCTGTTGCTTTCGTCTTGGAGGGAATCATCAATCACACGACTCCTGATTCACCCTTTTTTAGCTACATGTATGTCACCTCCCCACCCATCAGTGTGCAGACCGCTCTTTCAATTTGGACGTTTGAATTAAACTTGGCTGTCCACAGAGGCGAGAATTTATCTGAATATCTCAAGCGCTCCACTGCCCTCTCTTTCTCTATCAAGAACAACAGCAAGTGCTTGCTACACCTCTTGCTAGCTCTGCAGTTAGCACATATACACCAAGGGCCAGGAACATCAGGCTTGCAGGCGACTGGAGGCCGAATTGATAGATAATGTTAGCACGCCTACTGCTGATCAATGTATTTTTAATTATCATTGGTGTTTTTCACTTTTTGAGCTTTAAAAGTTTAGATAAGGTCATTAGCTCACTTTATTATAATTTTATTATTTAACTTGTATCAACTTAACTTCCTCAAACTTACAACTTTATGAAATAAGTTATTTTGTGAGAGTTTTTCTGACTAGTGTAAGTGTGAGCGGACTCACCGTTGATATACAAGTTAGCAAACAGCCTAGATATTTGTCTGCGATCATGCCGTGTACAATGCAGGTTTGAATTTTCCCATCATATACTAGGCAAAGACTTTCACTGTGGAGAAGGCCTACTGGCTGACATTAAAGCTGCAGTCTGCAATTTTCATACATTAATAAGTTGTTATTTTGTCTGTTGGAAATGTCATGACGATGCAGTGATTCTGTTTTGCAAGCAATTAATCCACCACCACCACTACTACTACTACTACTACTACTACTACTACTACTACTACTACTACTACTACTACTGCTGCTACCTTCGGTTGCTCCCGTTAGGGGTTGCCACAGCGGATCATCTGTTTCCATTTCTTCCTGTACTCTGCATCTTCCTGTGTCCCACCAGCCACCTGCATGTCCTCCCTCACCACATCCATAAACCTCCTCTTTGGCCTTCCTCTTCTCCTCTTCCCTGGCAGCTCCATATTCAGTATCCTTCTCCCAATATACCCAGCATCTCTCCTCCACACATGTCCAAGCCATCTCAATCTTGCCTCTCTTGCTTTGTCTCCAAACCGTCCAACCTGAGCTGTCCCTCTAATATACTCGTTCCTAATCCTGTCCTTCTTCGTCACTTTCAATGAAAATCTTAGCATCTTCAACTCTGCCACCTCCAGCTCCACCTCCTGTCTTTTTGTCAGTGCCACTGTCTCCAAACCATAACATAGCTGGTCTCACTACATGTAAACCTTCCCTTTAACTCTTGCTGGTACCCTTCTGTCGCAAATCCCTCCTGACACTCTTCTCCACCCACTCCACCCTGCCTGCACTCTCTTCCACACTCCCTGTTACTTTGAACAGTTGACCCCAAGTATTTGAACTCATTCACCTTCGTCACCTCCACTCCTTGCATCCTGACCATTCCACTGTCCTCCCTCTCATTCACGCATATGTATTCCGTCTTGCTCCTACTGACTTTCATTCCTCTTCTCTCTAGTTCATACCTCCACCTCTCCAGGCTCTCCTCAACCTGCACCCTACTCTCGCTACAGATCACAATGTCATCCACGAAGATCATAGTCCATGGAGACTCCTACCTGATCTTGTCCGTCAACCTGTCCATCACCAGTGCAAACAAGAAAGGGCTCAGAGTCGATCCTTGATGTAATCCCACCTCCACCTTGAACCCATCTGTCATTCCAACTGCACACGTCACCACTGTCACACTTCCTTAATACGTATCCTGCACCACTCCTACATACTTCTCTACCACTACCGACTCCCTCATACAATACCACACCTCCTCTCTCGGCACCCTGTCGTATGCTTTCTCTAAATCCACAAAGACACAATGCAACTCTTTCTGGCCTTCTCTATACTTCTCCATCAACATTCTCAAAGCAAACATCGCATCTGTGGTGCTCTTTCGTGGCATGAAACCATACTGCTGCTCGCTGATCGTCACCTCTCCTCTTAACCTAGCTTCTATTACTCTTTCCCATATCTTCATGCTGTGGCTGATCAACTTTGTACCTCTGTAGTTGCTACAGTTCTGCACATCGCCCTTATTCTTAAAATTGGTACCAGTATGCTTCTTCTCCACTCCTCAGGCATCCTCTCACTTTCCAAGATTGTGTTAAACAATTTAGTTAAAAACTCCACTGCCATCTCTCCTAAACACCTCCATGCCTCCACAGGTAGGTCATCAGGGCCAACTACCTTTCCACTCTTCATCCTCTTCATAGCTGCCCTCACTTCCTCCTTGCTAATCCACCGCACTTCCTGATTCACTATCCCCACATCAGCCAACCTTCTCTCTCTTATTTTTTTTTCATTCATCAGCCCCTCAAAGTACTCCTTCCACCTTCTCAACACACTCTCCTCACTTGTCAGCACATTTCCATCTCTATCCTTCATTGCCCTAACCTACTGCACATCCTTCCCAGCTCAGTCCTTCTGTCTAGCCAATCGGTACAAGTCCTTTTCTCCTTCCTTAGTGTCTAACCTCTCATACAACTCACCATATACGTTGTCCTTTGCTTTACGCCACATTTCCTTGTACTTCTGTCTACTTTCTTCATCTCTCTGA
The DNA here is from genome assembly GCF_029633865.1 of Lampris incognitus. Lineage (NCBI taxonomy): Eukaryota > Metazoa > Chordata > Actinopteri > Lampriformes > Lampridae > Lampris > Lampris incognitus. The sequence goes on from NC_079229.1 coordinate 10,688,933, forward strand.
CTATCCCACTTCTTCTTTACCAACCTCTTCCTCTGTATACTTTCCTATACTCCCTCATCCCACCACCAAGTCTCATTGTCTTCCTTCCTCTGTCAAGATGACACACCAAGTACCTTCCTAGATGTCTCCCTCACTATTTCTGCAGTGGTTGCCCAGCCATTCGGCAACTCTTCACTACCACCCAGTGCCTGTCTTAACTCCTCCCTGACCTCCACACAACAGTCTTCCTTCTTCAACTTCCACCATTTGATCCTTGGCTCTGCCTTCACTCTCTTCATCTTCTTGATCTCCAAAGTCATCCAACAGACCACCACCCGATGCTGCCTAGCTACGTTCTCCCCTGTCACCACCTTCCAGTCTCCAACCCCTTTCAGATCGCGCCTCCTGCATAAGATATAGTCCATCTGTGTGCACTTTCCTCCACTCTTGTACGTCACCCTGTGTTCCCCCCTCTTCTTGAAATATGTATTCACCACAGCCATTTCCATCCTTTTCACAAAATCCACCACCATCTGTCCTTCCACATTTCTCTCCTTGACCATACGTACCCATCACCTCCTCATCACCTCTGTTCCCTTCACCAACATCTCCGTTGAAGTCTGCTCCAATCACCACTCTCTCCTCCTTGAGTACCCTCTCCATCACTTCATCCAACTCACTCCAGAATTCTTCTTTCTCTTCCATCTCACACCCAACTTGCGGTGCATATGCGCTGATACATTGAGCAATACACCTTCGATTTCCAGCTTCATACTCATCACTCTGTCCCACACTCTATTCACCTCCAACACAGTCTTGACATACTCTTCCTTCAGAATTACCCACACCCCATTTCTCCTCCCATTCGCACCATGGTAGAAGACTTTGAATCCACCTCCGATACTCCTGGCCTTACTTCCCTTCCACCTGGTCTCTTGCACACACAGTATGCCTACCTTTCTTCTTTCCATCATATCAGCCAGCTCTCTCCCTTTACCAGTCATAGTGCCAACATTCAACGTTGTGACTCTCACCTTCACACTCTTACCCTTGCTCCTCTCCCGCTGCCTCTAGACATGCCTTCCCCCTCTTCCTCTGCTTCACCCAGCAGCAGCATAGTTTCCACCGGCAACCTGATGGCCAACAGTACCAGTGGCGGTCGTTGGTAACCCAGGCCTTGGCCGATCCTGCATGGAAATCTGATTTATGACCTGCATATTTTATTTGGCAAAGATTTTACGCCGGATGCCCTTCCTGACGCAACCCTCCTCATTTATCCAGGCTTGGGACTGGCACTAAGAATGCACTGGCTCGTGCATCCTCAGTGGCTGGGTTTACAAGTGATCAATATTAGAGTAAAACAATTTTCTGATACAGTTCACTGTAGGGGACAGAAAGAAATAGACTTGTTGCAACTGATTTTCTTGGACCACAAACAAGGTGGAGCAGCCATTGTCACTCATGCACCATGAGCTCAGTAGTAAACAGTTCCCACCTTGGAAAAATTGATCCTCGGCCCAAAACTAACACAGACAGACATCCAAATATATGGGAACATTATTCTACAGTAACATTGGTTGTCTGTCCAATAGAAACTCAGCCAGATCAGCATCATGTTTCAGTCTTTCGTCCCGCTGGATTTGTTTCCAACATGTATGTTTTTGACCCTGTTCTGATGTTGATTCTACTGGTGAAATCAATTCAGCTGTGGTATTGGACATTGGAGAGCATGTTAAAGGTGGTAGTTATTTTATCCCTCCGAACCATGGAGTCAGGTTACATAACGCTAACTATTTATTAATGGAGGAAAGTTGCAGACTTCAGCTTTACAAAACTGGTTCATGGTTAGGGTAATGTAGGCTATTCTGTGATCATTTCTAGCACACATAAAATGAAGAGGAGCAGATAAGCTGATGATGAGTCAGAGAAACGTTCTTTGGGAAAATAAAATGCATTTAGTCAGGTAGGTGATTGAAACCACAAGACTTCTACTTTAGTTGATGTCTGAAACTCCTTCGTCTCATGGGAAAATATGGCTGGTACGTGTCTAAAATAAGTGGCAGAGGCATCATATACTGTGGATGATGAGGTTTCAATAACAACACAGATACAGAAATGCTGAAAGGATTTACAAGAAGAAATGAATTAGAGAGAATATCGATGCGAAGCAGAGAATGATAGAATGGGAGATGGCGGCGCGAAGTCACGTTTTTAGCGGCCTCACCCAGTACCGTCCATGAAGCGTCTTTGTCCACATCTGTGTCTAAGTTTGTCTTCGTTTGATGGCTGGGAGAGCTGGCTCTGGATCGCTGGGAGAGCTTGGTCTGCGCGTCCTGTGGGCCGAAGGACCACGGCCCTGCCCAGAGCTGAGCCCGAAGAGGAAACACCGAGGACGGTCTGACAGGACACGGAAGCGGGGCAGGCTAAGCTAACTGCTAACCCATGCAGACCGGCAGTTCCGACAGTCATCCTGGCATTCGGTTTCTTGGACCATTTTTTGGTTTTTTTGTTTGGTTTTATGTGTTAGTTTAGATATGTGTGTTCGTGTAGTTCTTGTAGTTCATGTAGCTTTTGGACATGTGTTTTTGTCTTTGTGTTGCACTGCTGTGGGCTGGGGAAAACAGTGTTTCGCTTCATTTCGTGCGCTCAAGAGCATGAAATGAAATGACAGCTAAAGTGTTTCTGAGTCCTGATTCCCAAGAATGACGTTTCTCCTCCAAGTCAAGACGGGTCAGCCAGTTCCAACATTTAACCCTTATTCATTCTGCTGGATCCGTCCCGTTTGTTTAATCCGGTGAATAAGAGTCTCAACTCCTTCAAGAGACTGTTTTGTATTAACCGTTTACGAAACTACCAAATCGTTAAACATTCCTGTTGATCCTGCAGGATTTTCCCCAGCATGTTTTTTTACCAAGTGGACAAATGAGCCCGTAGGAAAACAAATATGTTGTGGACAAAACTGCACAGGTGTTGAAATATTCCAAGAAGCTTTTAAGAGCCTTTTGAAAAATGGGTGCCCTCAGTCATGTAAAAGAGAATCTCCATTCAGCGGTCTCCATTTGCAGATAAGGAAAGAGGCTGGCTCAGAGGCGAGCGACATGTCTGGAGTAATTCATCGTGCTTGGGCGTCTCCGCACCCGTAAGGCAAAAGAGCCTCCTTCGGGGATTTGCGTCAGCTGGCAGGTGTGTCCCAGAGGTTTCTCTGCCACCTGCACACCTGGACCTGTTTGAATTAAATGTTTAATGGCTGTGTTCTTTCACAGAAACAGAAATAGGTTTTTATTTAAATGGACCCAGTTAGTCTCACTAACAAAATGTTCCAATACAACTTCTGAGCAGGTCCCAAAACACGTTGGTTGCCAATGTTCTGTCACGTGCATACGATATGCATGCCAGTGTACTGTTGGATGAGGACGTGATGGAGAACATCTTGTCAGATCTACTCCCCCTCCCTTTTTTCCCTTCCCAATTGTACCCGGCCAATTACCCCACTTTTCCTAGCCGTCCCGGTCTCTGCGCCACCCCCTCTGCAGACGACCACATGCCTCCTCCGACACGCGTGGAGTCGCCAGCCGCTTCTTTTCACCTGACAGTGAGGTGTTTCGCCAGGGGGACGTAGCGCGTGGGAGGATCACGCTATTCCTCCCCAGTTCCCCCTTCCCCCTGAACAGGCGCCCCGACCGACCGACCGACCAGAGGAGGCGCTAGTGCAGCGACCAGGTGTAGGGACGCTCGACCAAGCCGGAGGTAACACGGGGATTCGAACCGGCGATCCCCGTGTTGGTAGGCAACGGAATAGACCGCCGCGCTACCCGGACGCCCGAACTTTATGTCTTTGAGGTTGCTGGATTTCACGTTGCCCCTAAAAAGGGCAATGGGTGAGTAGAAGTTTGATCAGTGTTTATATCACCAACATTTTTGATTACAAAGTGATTTTTTTGTTTTTATGTATCTTTTTTTCTTGAGGTCATTTGCAACAGATGACGTTGACTCCTGTTAAAAAGTTCAGTTGATTGGAATATTTCACATGTTGACCTCTAACAGTTAAGCCAATTACAGCTAATTATTCAAATTACTATTGATTGCAATTTGCATTTTAAATTTCATATCAAATTGTTTACTCACTATTTATATTAAATATCGAATACAAACAATATTCCCGCTCTCTATTTAGACCCCCCCTTGCCAATTGGGGGTCCCAAGTGACCTTTTAGCTAGTTCCCTGAGATTTAAACAGTGGCAGCAACACATAGTGCAACAGCTCCCCGGAGTCTGGTGCAGGAGGTGGTGTTATGTTTAATGTATTGGTGTATTCCTACAGGACTACCCCACCACTGACATGCCTGTCACTCCCTAAACCCCTCGCTTTCTAGTCTCTCACTTCTCCCGGGTGTCATCTGCCTCCCGCTAATATGCGATGAATGTACAATTCTGCCTGGATGTGTTTTTTTGCATTAGCCAGGATGTTGCTCTCATTATCAGTTCCTCGGGAAGTTCTCTCCAATTCCCCCGTCACCCTCGCGCCGCCTATCCTCCGCAGCCCGTGCCAGATGTGGCGGCCCACGCCAAATGCCTGCGCTGACTGAAAATAAGGAACAGACTGCAGGGATTGTCTCATAGTAATGACCCCGACCAACACACACACACACACACGCATGCATGCACACACACACGCATGCATACACCCCCACACACACAAATTCAAACACTCGACTGACTCCCACGTGCACATTCGCAGATGCACACAGATACAGCACACAGACTACAAATCTCACAAACTGTATGAAATGGAATTTACCGTGGTTCCCAACCGCTGGGGTCAATAACTGCTGGGCCCTATGGGACCATGTCATGTCCCAACACTGCCCATCAGCATACACACACACACACACACACACACACACACACACACACACACACACACACACACACGCATGCCTTTGCACGCGCGCCCACACATGCATATACATACACACCCATGCATATACACCCATGCATATACACACCCATGCATATACACCCATGCATATACACACCCATGCATATATACACACACGCATATATACACACACGCGCGAGTAGACACACACATACATATCCATTCATGCACACACGTGCATCTTCTCTCCTCTCTTATCCTTTGCACAGGTAAGTGCTTGTCTTTTTTGTTCCTCACTCTTAACTTGTCCTCGTGTGATGAATATTGCATTCTGACGTATGAAATATGCTATATATATATATATAATGTTTGACTGACGGATCGGTTTACAGTCACAGCAGTTGTTGAGGACACGTCTAAATGTTGCCTTGCCTCATAGTTAGACAACATGTCTGCTGCACAAATCCCTTTGGGGAGCAGCTCCTTTTCCATAGCTGAGACCCTCTCCCCTTCCAAAAACCAAGTTTGATTTGTTGATGTGGGTGTGCTGGGGGCAGACTGGGGGCCAAGCATTATTGGGCATGGAGACAATAGGCCGTCACTAATCAGAGACCTCAAGGTTGCCATGAGGTTAATTGTAATGCAGGTGGCACTCGGGGAGGGGGTGAAAAAGAAACGTTGACTCCTTTACTGCCTCAGCAGCCATTGTGTTCCTCCGCTAAGCCCCGGGGCCGGGATTTGGCTTTCTCTCTCGCGCTTTTCCCCCCGTGCCCACTTTAAGTTTTAATTTCTTATTATCCACTGACTCCCATTCAGCCTACACGGGTTACAGGAAACCTTTAGCCGTGCGTCAAAAGGAAATGGCAGCACAGGGGCTGCGCTGGCTTGCGGGGGTCGTTGTGATGCAGAGTAAGCTGTTGTTGAGACCCACCACCGCATTTTACATTCTGCTGGCTGGGTGAACGTCATTGCATCATTGTTATTGGTTTAAGCTGACAGAAACAGCAGAACCTACTTGTCTTTGTGTGCGTCAAAGACCATCTCCAAACAAGAGCCTGCTAATGACTAGAAAGTTTTTTTGTTTTTTTTGTTTTTTTTGTTTTGTTTTTGGCACCTACTTGTGTTGTTGTTTTTCAGATGTACATCACTTTGGATAAAAGCGTCTGCTAAAGGAAACTGTAACGTTGTAAAAATGTCACATTACCTGTGTTTGCATAAAAGCGTCTGCTAAATGAAACTGTAATGTTGTATTGCAACATTGTAACATTATAAAACAGTAAAATATCTCCATGATAACATTTTCAATTACGTTTTGTCTCTAATGTGACCCTTTGCTCGAAATACACAAATGCATGTAGAAGTATGGTGGACCTCACAGAGAAGTACATTTCATATGTTCACATTGTGTGCGCGTGTGTGCGCGCGCGCGCGCATGTGTGTGTGTGCGCGCGCGCGCGTTCGCTGGGGGCTAGAGACAAACCTTGCTGAATATTATCACTTTATAATTATTATGATCATTTACAGGTAATCGTTACAATAAGCACTGCTGGAGCAGCGGTGTTAGTCTCCCCGGTGATCAGCACGTCCCTCTTCAGCCATGTTACCACGCTGAGTTACAGCAGGATAATCTCTCATTCATCACATCACAGTTTGCCCTTACGATGTAATGTCCTCCCAAAGGTCTCCACTTTTCCTCGGGTTTCTTCCTCGTTCATGTCTCTTTTTGACCCAAGGCAACAATAACCATAACAATAATAACCCGCCCTCTGGTAGGCGCTACAGAGCACTGGCTGTCATTCAAATTAACGCTTAAACACTGCCAGTAAACCAGGGGCGTCCGGGTGGCGTAGCGGTCTGTTCCGTTGCCTACCAACACGGGGGTCGCCGGTTCGAATCCCCGTGTGACGTCCGGCTTGGTCGGGCTTCCCTACAGACACAATTGGCCGTGTCTGCAGGTGGGAAGCCGGATGTGGGTATGTGTCCTGGTCGCTGCACTAGCGCCTCCTCTGGTCGGTCGTGGTACCTGTTCAGGGGGAGGGGGAACTGGGGGAATAGCGTGAACCTCCCGCGCACTACGTCCCCCCAGTGAAACTCCCCACTGTCAGGTGAAAAGAAGCGGCTGGCGACTCCACATGTATCGAAGGAGACGTGGTAATCTGCAGCCCTCCCCGTATTGGCACAGGGGGTGGAGCAGCGACCGAGATGGTGCGGAAGAGTGGGGTAATTGGCCGGAAACATTGTAAATCATTGTAAATCATTGTGCATGTACCGGTACGCTCTGCCATGTCCGTCTACCTCAGGGCGGTCATTTTGACGGCCCAAGGTGGTTCTATACTTATCACGAAAAGTAAGGAAATGTGTGTTCGGTAGATGATTTCTTTGTTGTAACAATGCTTGTTGGCAATAAATCTTACACCGTTGGAAAGCCTGTTTATTCCCCTTTTAAATGGCGCCACATTTGTAGGGAACGTGCATCTGTGGGATGAGCAGCAGAGCTGAGTATGTGGGCTGCGCCCATGAAAAATTTGCCAAATCTTCTCTGCCAGTGACAAACAGCTTATTTTGCTGCTGCTATTGACTCTTGTTTTGAGCCTCTGGTACCCCAGGTGCTGACAATCAGGTGTCCAATATAGGATTTATTGCCAAGAAGCATTGCTACAACAGAGAAATCATCTACCAAACACACATTTCCTTACTTTTTGTGATAAGTTTAGTAGTTTTTAAGATCCGGTCGTTGTTTGGAACTGTTTTAATATTAATTTTCAGTTCTTTTTTTACATTTCAGGTTTTATAGGCCTTGTTACGTTTGTTAGATTTGCAATATGTGTTTTCCATTTTGTTTTTCAGGTAATATTTTTACTTTTCTAATTTTGCTATTGAAGTTCGACCATGTCTCTCTGAAGGTTAAATAGTTTAAAACTAGTATTATAGTTGTTAGAACATTAATTTTGGTGTCAGTCGTTTCCTAACAGACATACTAACATATGCAATGCATTGATATCTGAATTGGGTATCTTGACAGAATACAGAGTTTAAAAACCGGCGGTCATTTTGACCGCCCATGGTCGTTTTAGGCAAGAGGGAAATCCCGGTCGCTCTGTTGCACGAGTCAGACGCAGCGTTTCAGGAGTGCCGATGCGCCTGGCTTTCCCAGTGGCAGAGCTGCACGGTGACGTCACCCTCTGGATTAGTGTGGGAGGAGGTAGAGAGAGAGGGGGAATGGGAGCAGGGGGTTAAACTGGAGTAGAAGGAGGGAACAGAGTTGTTTTGCAAGACAAACACGCCAGTGTCTGCAGAACCTGACCACGCAAATGGCCCCTGTGTTTTCTCAGCTGAGCGCCGGACAGCATCCAGAGCATCCCCGCTCGACAGTCCACTTCCTTTCTCTCCACAACATGTGTGCACGCAGCACTTGGGCCTCTGCCTCGGCTTCATGACAAATGACAGTGTGAGCAGACGATAGGAAGACGAGACTGGATTCAGTACAACAGGTATTACTGAGGGTAAGTGGATGGAACAGAGCGACCCCCCGTATCATAAAACCACCATGTGGGTTGCATCTAAAGAGATGAAGGAAAGTGGTCTGAATAAAAGAATTGCTGCTGCAGTTTACAGCGGTCGATGGCGCAAAATGTTCAATATTGAGTGAGTACATTGCACTATGACCTTTGATTCTAACATTTATTTTTTTTGGGGGGGGTGTTTTCCCCCTTTTTCTCCCCAACTGTACTTGGCCAATTATCCTATTTTCTCCACCCCCTCTGCCGATCCGGGGAGGGCTGCAGTTCCACTTCCGATACATGTGGAGTCGCCAGCCGTTTCTTTTCACCAGACAGTGGGGAGTTTCGCTAGGGGGACGTGGCGCGTGGGATGATCACGCTATTCCCCCCAGAACCCCCCCCCCGAACAGGTGCCACGACTGACAAGAGGAGGCACTAGTGCAGCTACCAGGATACATACCCACATCCGGCTTCCAACCCGCAGACGCGGCCAATTGTGTCTGTAGGGACGCCCGCACAAGCCGGAGGTAACACGGGGATTCGAACCGGCGATCCCCGTGTTGGTAGGTAAGGGAATAGACTGCTACGCTACCCGGACGCCCCCATTCTAACATATTGTAGCGAATTTGGGAGGCACCCGGGAACCGCCACAGCCGGGACGCCCGCACCACGGGCGACTACGTTAATCAGTCGACTAAAGGGTCCGACCCGTTAGCCAAGGGCTAGTGAATCTATTCATCCGTGTTCCTTCCAATATTTTTGAAGGGTTTTCTTGCTTTTCTAGTGTTGTGGGTTTCTTTGGTGCCGTGGGCTTGTTCTTCCTCTCTCCATCTTCCCTTTGTGGTTTTATTCATCCTGCTTTGTGAGGCACTTTGATACAAACTGGTTTTAGTGGTTTTAAGTCCATAATGAAGCTGGGTTGACTTGGCTGGTGCTTATCAATCTCAGTCTAGCCCGGTGACCCCCCCCTACTCCACCCCCCCTCCCGCCCGTCCCAACACACCCAACCCCCCACCCACATTGACCATAAGCTGGATCACTACACTTGTCTGCTCTGATCAGCGGTCTGTGCGGGGAAATGCTAAAATGCTAATTAGCCTTAAAGCAGCTGCCTCTCGTTATACCGCCTTAACATCTTGCATGCAAAAATATGCATTTCTCATTTCAGCTTTATTTTTAATCCAAGAGTTTCAAACTTGCACCATCCAAATAGTATTAACCTGGTGATTATGCACTGGCTTTGAAAATTGCAAATGTTATATGCACCTTTCATCTCTCACCCGCCTCACATGACCAAGACCTTGGTCTGACAAAACCAGATAAAGTGGCATTATTCCACCAATGGGCTGATATTTACCACATTCATCCGGATATGTGACATTGAGAGGGACAAGCAGAACCAGCGGGGCGATTAAGGCCCTATTATCACCTGTGCCTACGAGACATGCGTGACTCCGGCGCGCGTCAACGTGGGCAGGAAATCCGTCGAGCTGCAGACTCGCAGCGACTTTGAAATCCACCACTCACGATGTGTTGCCATGTAAAGCACTTTGAAAAGCAAGGCGATGCTTACCTGAGCAGATCATCTGTTGTCACCGCGTGTCTTCGGGGGGAGGGGGGAGAGGGGGGGTCGGTCGATCAAACCCATCCTGGGGCTTGTAGGGATGCAGGTAGTGTGTACACTGTGGATAATTAGCTTCCATCCTGCCTAACGGGGAGCACGGCTCTGCCTCCTTCCGCCTCCGATGCGACGCTTATGTCCTGCTAGCTTAATGGCCTTTAACGGGAGGGTCCGGCTACAAGGCCTTAAAACCAGTCCCAGCCCAGATCCCAGTGTGTGCGACTGTTATTTCACCCATAAGGAAACCAAGAGTCACGCGCCAACTTGCCCTTTAACTCAATATGAGGTCAAATTTATCCAAAGAGCAAACGAGACCTGCAGACTTCCCTTCATTTGCAATAATCAGGCCGAAGAAACCCAGTTTCTAATGAAAGTATTTACTTTTGTTTCTCAGTCGTATACACTGACAACAGTCAACACATTCAAATTTCAAAGTTATATATTTAAAAATTAATCAGGGACATTTATTTGTCATTTAATTTCATGCACTTGTGCACATGAAACGAAATATCGTTTCGCCCAGCCCACAGCAGTGCAACGCAAAGACAAAAACACACCCAAACTACAAGAACACACATGATCAAATTACGAAACAAAAACAAAAACTACAATACTACAAAAACACATATCCACATGGCTCTGTATATCGAACATGTCAAAAAAAAGATCACTGTCCAAGAGAACGAACTGTCGGGACTGCCGGTCTGCATGGGCTAGCAGTTAGCTTAGCCTGCCCCGCTTCCGCGTCCTGTCAGACCGCCCTCGGTGTTTCCTCTTCGGGTGCAGCTCCAGGCAGGGCCGTGGTCCCTGGGCCCACAGGACGCAGCAGACCAAGCTCTCCCAGCCGATCCAACGCCGGCTCTCCCAGCCATCAAATGAAGACAACTTAGACGCAGACGTGGACACACACACACACACACACACACACACACACACACACACACACACACACACACACACACATACACACACACACATATACATATATATATATATATATATATATATATAGCTCTAGGAACAAAGATACCTTATGTAAGTTTTCCCTTTTTTATTGTTTATTTAATTTTATTTATTTGTTCGCCTCATTGCGTTGTAATTATACGTAGTGTATACGATTGTTACTTTATAGCCAAGTTTAAAGGACGTGGCAGAGAAACACGGTGTTATTATAACAGTGCTGCATCTTCTGGCTTTGGTCAATGTTATCGAGTAAAATGTGTGCATGAATTGATCCTTCGCACGCGTGAGTCCTGTGTGAGACGTGTTGTCCTCACGCATATCACCATCTCTGCTTTCTGCAGCTTTTAATGTAAATCGAACAAAAACAGCGTTTTTAAGACGTGACGGGATTTGGAAACCCAACGGTTTCCACTTCCGGTTATATTTGACCATGACTCCATTAATAAGAAAGTGGTGTGTCAGTATGTTGTTGTCTGTGGCCCAACCATCGCAGCTTCGACTGCAGCTGAAGCCAAGGTGAGGAGTTCACATGGGACTTTCCGTCTTCCTTCAGGAGACCCTCGTTATCCACACCGGAGGGCAGAAGGGGGCATCCGTCACCTCGCAACGCCGCTGCAGAGCGTTTCTCATTTAACACGAAGCATCTATACGCCGGGAGGTGCAGACGCGGCTAAGTGAAGGCGTGACGTCCACGTGGGGCTTCCAGGCTGGAAACGCTCGTTTGAGCAACCCGGTCTCACCAGTCTGCGTACAAATAACACGATATTACACTTTGCGTGCAGTGCATACGCCAAAATCCAATTTTACGTGCAGATGATACGCCAATCCTTTCCATTACCTTCTGTGGAGAGCTGATGCGTCCAAATGCTATGCATCGCCTTGAACGGTCATGACGTCACCAGTGAGGCTCAGTTCACCAGAAGCGTGGGCATCCACAACCAGGGTTAGGGTCAGAATTAGGGTTAGGGTCAGGGTTAGGATTAGGGTCAGAGTCAGGGTTAGGGTTAGGGTTAGAGTTAGAGTTAGGGTTAGGGTTAGAGTTAGAGTTAGGGTCAGGGTTAGGGTTAGGTTTAGGATTAGTGTTAGAATTAGGGTTAGGGTTAGGGCTAGAGTTAGGGTTATGGTCAGGGTTAGGGTTAGGGTCAGGGTCATGGTCAGGGTTAGGATTAACGTTTGGTTTAGGGTTAGGATTAGTGTTAGAATTAGGGTTAGGGTTAGGGCTATGGTCAGGGTTAGGGTTAGGGTCATGGTCAGGGTTAGGATTAACGTTAGGGTTAGGGTTAGGATTAGCGTTATGGTTAGGGTTATGGTCAGAGTTAGGGTCAGGGTTAGGATTAGGGTTAGGGTTAATAGAATAACTAAACTACTACCTTTAATACCATGATTTAATTGCTAAAATATGTTGTTTCTCCTGCTTACCTGCTTGTGGATGTCCGCACATCAGGTGAACTGGGCGAACTGTGCTTCGCTGATGACGTCATGACCGTTCGAGGTGACGTGTGGTATTTGACACATCAGCTCTCCACAGAAGTTAATGGAAAGGAGTGGCGTATCATCTGCACGCAAAATTGGATTTTGGCGTATGCATTGAACGCGATGTGGAAGTGCAATATGGTGTTATTTGTACGCAGATTGGTGAGACCGGGTCTGATACCCAGCCCTCCGCCACCCTCGCAACTGTGGGATCCAGTGTCTGTGAGTGACAGGGATGTCACAGGTCACGCCGCCGCTCTCAAGGATGAATGCATCCGCACCACCGTGACAAGATGCTTGCACTAGGAGTATACGTATACACTTTGAGTAAAGTACACAACTTACTGCCCCTCGCCATGCTGGTTACACAGCGTGTTACGCAGAAGCGGCGGAAATGTTTAAGGTGGGTAATTGTGTGCTTAATAGATAAATGAAGTAGTAAAAGCCATCTGGTGCGCTTCATTCTGAGATGGAGGAACAGATTGAGGGAGCTATTTTCCTCTGACCATTCAATCGTAGACGAGTTCGGTTGAATGATGTCAAAAATGCGTGCAAAATATAGTCCCCGGGCGATGAAGACTCTGAAGAAAGTAAACCTTAGTAGTTTTTGGCATTTTGACTGTTTTAATTTTAGATTTTACAATTAAGCACGTCCATCCATCCATCCATCCGCTTATCCTGCTCAGGGTCGCGGGGATGCCGGAGCTTATCCCAGCAGTAAATGGGCGAATGGCGGTGAGACACCTTAAACAGGTCGCCAGGCCATCACAAACACACACACATACACATACACACGCACGCGCATGCGCACACGCACACACACACTTTAGTACGGCCGATTCACCTGACCTCCATGTCTTTGGACTGTGGGAGGAAACCCTCACAGACACGGGGAGAACATGCAAACTCCACACAGAGGACGACCCGGGACCCCGGGACCCGGGACCCCCCCCCCCAAGGCTGGACAACCCCGGGGCTCGAACCCAGGATCTTCTTGCTGTGAGGCGACCGCGCTAACCGCTGCGCCGCCGTGCCGCCCTCATTAAGCACAGCACTTTGAAAAAAAGTAATAAATAGATAAATAAATACACAAATTAATAAATAAATGAGCTGCCGTCTGCAAAGCCCCACATCATTTCCAATAAGCCACTAAAACAGCAGCGGAAGAAATAGTTGGGTGTCAGTGAAAGCCAAAGTGTGTGCGCACATGTCCTCTCCGTATTGGAGACAGGGTGAAAAGGAGGAAACTTTGGAGTCTTTAGTCCTCCAGGGACAACCCAGTTGGGACGGGTTTAACGCCACAATATGATCTGTATTTTTACATATACTTTGCATATGATTAAGTTATTACATATTTTCCCCTTGCAATCACAATCGGGCCGCATTACAGCGAGGGTTAAGGTGTAATCCCAAAGTAATACAAATTCAGCTCGCGGCTAATGATATTCATGAGGAGTGATGTGCCCCAATGCCATGCCTGTGGCTTGTACCCATTGTTAAGCTTCCTATCTTCTCCTGAGGTGCAGGCTCCTCGGTCACATTTAAGGAAATTAACTAATCTACACTTACGCATGGCGTGAAAAAGCCATCACTGAGGCTGGAGGAAATATGTGCTGGCTAGTTTGGGAGAACAGGACACGGTCACAGAACGCAGCGTGTAACGATCACGAATGAATGGACTCGCTAGCCCTTCTTGGCTAACGGCTCGGACCCTTTAACGTAGTCGCCCGTGGTGCAGGAGACACGGGATCGCGTCCCGGCTGTGGCGGTTCCTGGCTGCCCCCCCCCCCCCGAATTCGCTACATTGGTAGTGTAACAATCACGAATTACTAGACTCTCTAGCCCTTTAGTCAAGGGCTAGTCGCCCGTGGTGCGGGAGACACGGGTTCACCTTCCGGCTGTGGCGGTTCCCGAATGCCGCCCACCCCCGAATTGTAGCGAATTCGCTACATTGGAATGTAGTAAATTCCAATGTAGCGGTAGGAATTTGCTAGCGAATTCGTTACATTCCACTGTAGCGAATTCGCTACATTCCTTCCACTGTAGGGAATTCGCTACATTCCACTATAGCGAATTCGTGGGGGCAGTCGTTAACCAGCACAGCCAGGACACGAACCCGCGTCTACCGCACCAGGGGCGGCTACGTTAACGAGTCGACTAAAGGGTCCGACCCGTTAGCTAGCGAGTCTATTCGTTCGTGATCGTTACAAGCGTGATGGAGTCTTCATTGCTGCTCATACCTGCAGATTGAGGTTCGTTTGGTCATCCGTGGTCTGCTGTAAGGCTACATGCCTCTTTTAGACATGCCCTTCAGGCTGATGAAAGACAACCAACATCTTGTGTGATACGACAATGTCTGTAATTTATTGGGGGGGGGGGTTTCAGAGTTCTTTGGAAAACATCACAGCGGCTCGGTCTTTTGGGTGTCCCTCAAAGTCATTATCAGGAGCTGTTCCGACGGACACCAAACCTCGCAGCTCTCCACTACGCCGCCGCCGGCTATTAAACACACAATAAAGACAATAAAACCCCTTAAAACTGAGGATAAGTCTCAGCTTTCATTGCATTAAGCGAAAATAGGCCCTGCGTAATTAGACGTGCACTATAAATCAACTGCCGTGAATCTATTTTGCCATGCCCCTAATTGAAAGTGGTCTTCTTTTTTTTTCTCTCCTCGCGGTGGTGTAGTTGGACACGGTGCTCCGTGGAATGGTGATAGATGTGGAATCCAGCACTAACAGTTTGAGCCAGTCAGGGTGTGATTGATCAGTCCCCTCTGGGATGTCGGGTGGATCTTTCTCCTTCAACCAGGAGATAAAAGCCTTAACGACTCTCCAGTCTTGCAGTAGCTCCCAATTGTGTGCGTGCGCGTGCGCGTGCGTGTGAGCTGTATTATTTCTTAGTGTTTGACCTTGGAGGTTCCTGTGCGCATTCGAGCTGTGATGTCTCTTTTAAGTGCCAAAACGTGTCCTTTATGTGCCATTGGTGCCGCTGTACACACACTACATAAACGCCCTATTGGACGAGCGCATTTGCATGAAAATTTAGTTGATTTATGACTGGAGCTCCGTAGCATTTTCTATAATCGCCCCGACACATTTTTGCAGGGGCTCAGCAGTGGCCGTAGTGATGCCGGGGTACAGTGCTGCGGCCCCCGACTTCAAAGACGCTTTTGTTCACACGCACCCCTCACAAAAACACGGGGTGACTTCACTGGCTTCCAGTGGCAAAGGTGGACCAGCTGGGCTTTTTTGTTCCCCTCTTCTCTGTGTGTGTGTGTGTGTGTGTGTGTGTGTGTGTGTGTGTGTGTGTGTGTGTGTGTGTGTGTGTGTGTGTGTGTGTGTGTGTGTGTGTGTGTGTGCGTGTGTGCGTGTGTGTGTGTGATGCGTGTGTGTTTTTCACATCATACCCTCTCCCCCTCTCCTCCTCCTCCTCCTCCTCCCCAGAAACCCTTTCTCTTCTCGCCGCGCATTTGCGCGGAAGATTGACACTTGCCGTTGATGGGCTGAAAACTGCGCTCCCGGCAGGGCTGGAGAGGAGTGAGATCTGGGAGGAGTGAGGAGTGAGATCTGGGAGGAGTGAGGAGTGAGATCTGGGAGGAGTGGCGCGGGGAGATCTGGAGCTCTGGGCGTGCGGCATTTCCGACGAGGCCCGGCTGACCGTCCGCGGTGGCAATGACGCGGCGCTCGGAGGGCGCAGAGGTGCGTCGGAAGGCGTTTTACGCTCGGCACCTGGCCCCTGTGCCTCACGCTGCCACCGTGACCCCCCCTGTGAGAGAGGCAGCGGGGACCGCAGCGGGGGGGGGGGGCACTGAAAACAGCAACATAAATTTCAGAGTGAGAATCAATAGGCTGCAAGAATGGCCGGAGATGCATTGGTTTGGACTCTCTGACTGTGACCCCCAGCGCGCGCCTACATGGGAGCTGGGGGGGGGGGGACGTGTAGCCTCAATATGTGGATAATGAAAAGAGCGGTGCAACAACAACACTGAAACATCCCGGCGTAACACAATAACACGGGGGTTCTGTTTGAACTGCGGAGGCTTGAATGGTCCCCCTCCGCCCCCTCCACCCCCACCCCCCTCAAAAAAAAACCCCCAAAATGAACCGTGCGCTTTCCTCTGTATAAAGACATGAAGATGGATGTGATACATTTGTTTTGTTTTGCTTTAACTGTTAACGTGCTTCTTTGCTTACCCCCAGTAAACCCCGCCCGCCGTTCCTCGGGGCGCACTGGGGAGGAAATCTGCTCTCCCACCACGTGTATAAATAGCGGCGGCCGCGGCTCCGTGTGTCAGAGTCCGTGTGTCAGAGTCAGGCCGCGCAGCGGGGCGCGCACTTCAAAGCGGCCGGGGAATTCTGCACAACAACTGCGGGCGCTTCCAAAGCAGCGCCCCCCTTTGAAAGAAACCTGACCTTTCACCCGTATTCCGTCCCCGGCCACAACTTGTGGACGAAATTAAAATTCATAACGCGAATTCATGACATTCACGGGGGCGTCTTTGCAGAAACGGACTCGCGAAGACTGCGAGACGACATCCGGGATCACGTGACGCCCCAGCGCCATACGTGCGCAAAACAAAAACGGCTTGGAAATCCCATTTGAGGTGTTGCGTAATATTAGTGGGGCCAGTTCATTACGTTGCTCATAATGAGCATCTATTTTGGGTGGGGGTGCGCGGTCAGCACATTTCCCGTGCAGACAGATAGAGGGGCAGATCGGGTTTCACAGCACCTGCCTCATTTGCCTTGTTGCCATCAGCTGGTGGGGATCCAAAACGACGCAGGCGGCTTTTCCAGCATCTACTTAAAGGGAGGATAGCAAAAGCCAAAGATTTCATTTTCATTTCCACAGAGAGAGGCTCACCCCCTTTTTTTTATAAAACCTGACATTTTCCACCCATTGTTTGTTGAAAGTGAACAAAAAAAGGGGGGGCGGTCTTAAGCCCGTTCAATGAAGACATGGGGTGAACATGGTATTGTGTCTTTTGATGGACTTGGCCTGTGGTGCATTGTGGGTAGTTTGGGATCTCTCTCGCCACAGCGGGATCCTGGCGGCTCTGTCCGGTCTTCAGGTGCTGTCACTCTCTCCTCGGCCATATTAATTATGGGATAAAACTCTAATCCCTCAGCCTTTGAAGCGCCAGGCCGGTTTTCGAGGCAACAATTCAGGATGGAGCTACACAACATGCATGCACGCACACGCATGCACACATACAAACACACGCACGCATGCATGCATGCACTTACGCACGCACGTACGCACGCACACGCATCACACATACAAACACACACGCGTGCATGCATGCACACGCACGTTTGCAGCGGGTGCACTCAGAGGAAATAAAGGAAATCACCACATTTAGTTTACTGCCTCTGCCCCTCAACCGCCATCGCTGGTAGGAACGGGATTTAAAGTGTTTTGCGCTGGTGACAATCTTTATACGACACGCTCAGCTGCTTAGCTAAAACTATGGCTCACAGCCTCTCAAGAGTTTTGATTTCACAGTGATTAAGCTCATGCGCAGTATATCACCACAGCAGCAATGCTCCCAGATGGTTTACAAGGAAAACCATTTGCATTTGTTGAATATATATTTTCATATATGTTTATATATGTGTGTGTATTTGTTTTAGCTTTTTCGTTAGTTAAGGTGTGTTGCAGCACTGGATTTGCGTGTGATATTTCCCCCTCTCGTGTGCGAGAGCCCAGCAGAGGCTGGAGTAACTCACACAGAAGGTCACAGACATTCCTCTGAATATCCGAGTTTTCACTTCATTACATCTAATCTAATTAATCCTCTCAGAGGATGATGCTGTCATCTTCAGGGCAATTTTAAAACTTGTTTTTTTTCGTCTGACTGTGTTAGCTCTCTCTTTTCTTCTCTCTTACTCTCAATTAATTTGTAAACTCAGTTCATATTTAGTCTTGTTGCTTCTGGCTTGGCAGGACGCTGTGTGCATTTACAGAGGTGGAAAGTCTGCTGCTGCTGCTGCACAACAAAGCGGAGTCCTGCTGAACTGTTACACAAGACTGTCACCTCTCCTCTTCTGCAGACGATGCTCCCCTTTTGTAATCAGATCCCAGAAAGAGAAAGAAAGGGAGAGAGAGAGAGAGAGAGAGAGAGAGCGGGGGGGGGGGAGAGCATCCCATCCAGAGACTCGGCTTTATGGAAGAGTGATGGCCACTGCAGGTTGGCAGCAGGGCAGCAGGTTTTATTGTTGTTGTTTCAGGTGGGCGCCATATTAGATGGGTGGAGAGCTGTCAGAGGGGCTTTGCACTGCCCTCTTGTGCTCTGTCACAAGCTACTATACGTTGGAAAGTGTCCTTCATCCGGCTGTGTTCGTTAATGCTGCGTGCAGGCTGCAGCACGGCCCTCTGAACCAGGCGCCACAGCGACCCGTTACGCAGAGCCACGGGCCGTCTGCGTCACAGCGCGACCCACACGATGCGCGTGTCACACAAAAAGCGCCGCTTCCCTCGGCCTCTTGCGGCGCTGTTTAGTTTCCCTGCCGTCGTGCAGGTGAGCAGAGTTTAGGACAGGGCGTCACCTCGGTCCCTGCAGCCGCTCCTTGCGTTAACGTGCGCGGACGGAGTCCACCAGAGGCAGCTTCAGCCGATGTGCTCTTCCTGCAGAATGATCGGGAACAGATCCGCTGCCCTCGGAGGACAACCGCAGAGCACAGTTTGCCTTATGGGGGCTCGGATTAGTGATGCCCCCCCCCCCCGTTTTTTATTCAAGATTGATTTAAATCATCATCTTTTTTGTACCAAATATGAATTCAGTCTTGTTTGGGAATAAAATGAGAAGAGCACCCGCTTTTGATTCATTGTAGATCAGCTAATTGAAAATGAGATGTCAATGTTTTAATTGGAAAAAAAGAAAACACGTGGAAACAGCTGAACCAAAAGAAAAAAGGCTTTTAGTTTTTTTTTTTCCTATTAAATACAGATTAAAATACAGATTAAAGAGGAGAGAAAATCCTGAGCTGCGCCATTCTTTTCCTGCCATATGTCAAAAGGAAGAGAGAGAGAGCGCGAGAGAGAGAGAGAGAGAGAGAGAGCGAGAGAGAGAGAGAGAGAGCGCGACGAGAGAGAGAGAGAGAGAGAGAGAGAGAGAGAGAGAGAGAGAGAGAGAGAGAGAGAGAGAGAGAGAGAGAGAGAGAGAGATGAGAAATAATTGTTTGATCTGTCCTTTTTGCCTGACTCTGCCCTAATCACTCAAGACTGATTCAGAAAATGCAGGCTTGAATGTCAGAGGGCCTCCTGCGGAGAGGAGGAGAGGTGGAGGAGAGATGGAGTGGAGGAGAGATGGAGAGGAGGAGAGGAAGGGGCGGTGGAGCGGCTCCGGACAGCCTCGGCCTCGCTAATCACAACTCTTAAACCCGCCTGGCCACTCCAGCTCTGCCCTTGATTGAGCGCCTCAATCTAACAAGGTGCTGCCGGAGCCAGAAACGCTGCCAGGCCCGCTTGTCCCTGATCATCATGGGACATTGGCTTTCCTTTCTTTCTTTCTTTCTTTCTTTCTTTCTTTCTTTCTTTCTTTCTTTTTATGTGTGTCTCAGCAGCTCAGTCGTGCCTGGAGCCGCCCCAGACACACCTGCCACCACAGCTCTGAGTGGCAGCGCCGCATGCAGGATTAAAACTCGCAGGTTGGCGTCCTTTGAGAATTATAAATGATACACGTCATGATGGGCACCAAGCATTGGTACTTTAAGGGTACTGGTGCAACCAGACTGATCAGGTCTGTAATGGCGTTGCGTCTTATCGGTGCCACGGTTCACAGAAATATACGGAAGTAATTTTACATTCCGGGCGATACAATCAGCCGAGAAACACCTTCCGCCGAAACAGGGCAGGTGTGCTTGTGCTTCTACGGGAAATGGCCGGAAGTCTGTGTAAACGTAGCTGCACCGTACCGGAGCTGGTCGTGGCTGTGCGTGTTCCAGCCCCTCGTTCAGTCTGCTGCTGCCACATTGATGTCTGGCTGTTACCAACAACACAAATATTCTGCTTCTCAACTAAAATACGATGGTGCAGCTGACATGTGGTAATAACCATCAATTATAAGCATCTTTACTTTTGCACCTTGAAAATTAAAGAGGTACCGTTAAACTAGAACGACCGGGATTTCACTTCTACCTAAAACGACCATGGGTGGTCAAAATGACCGCCACGGTTTTTAAACTCTATATTCTGTCAAGTTAAATACCCAACTGAGATATTAATGCATTGCATACGTTAGTATGTCTGTTAAGAAATGACTGACACCAAAATTAAAATTTTAACAACTGTAATACTATTTTTAAACAATTTAAGCTTCAGACAGACATGGTCGAACTCGAAAAAGTGAAAATATTACCTGAAAAACAAAACGGAAAACACATATTGCTAATCTAACAAACACAACAAGGCCTATAAAACCTGAAATGTAAAAGAAAAAAAAGAACTGATAATGAATATTAAAAAGGGGCCCAAACAACGACCGGGCCTTAAAACCACTTGAACGACCATGACCGCTCACAGGTTTTTAAACTCTATATTCTATCAAAATAAAAACCCAGTTGAGATATTGATGCATTACACATGTTAGTATGTCTGTTAAGAAACTAACTGACACCAAAATTAAAATTTTAACAACTTTAATACTATTTTTCAAACAATTTAAAATGGCCGCTGTCCAACGCCTGTACATACTGCAGCGCCTCGGTGGCAGTCACGGTGCGTCTGTAACCAGACATGTTGGGAATAATCACAAATCCAGTTCAGACTATTTCTCCGCACTGGAGGACGCTACTGTGTTTCTAGGACACAGCAATGAACTTCACCAAGGAAATGACGCGACCAACACACGTCATAGACAGTGACATGACGCGCAGGATGACGCGCAAATTACTCACGGTCATTTTGACCGCTCATGGTCGTTTTATGTGGGGCTCATCATAACGGTTTTTTTTGTGCAATTGATCTAAAACTCATTTTAATGCAAATACGTGCCATTTTAGGAGCATTCAGGGAGCGGCAGGTCTGTATCTTTATTTCCCCCCACAAAGTCATTAAACTTTGAAAATCCAAAACCGCCAAATTGACCGGTATCCCCAAGCAGCGGTAGGAGATACCGGTGACAATACTGATGTGAACAAATTCCCGACAACAGCCAACCCTGCATACAGCAGGTGATGTAGATATTGTTGTTAAAAGACACATCAAGCAGCCATCCAACTGACAGGCTGTCATGTTTATGTGATGTATGCCCCGCGAGCCGTGGCGGGGCAAGACTTTACATGTCCCTTGTGTTTCCCGATTGTTCACAGGTCTCTGACCCTGTTTGTGTCCATGACACCAGGGCTTGTCCCCCGGGACCGTTGACCCGGATCTTAACTCAATATCAGGGTGTTTACAACCACCTTTACCCTTTACTTTCTACCTCTGGAGGTGAAATGGGTTCCAGTGGGGAACTGTAGGCAAGCTGTCCCCGTTTGGGGATTTTCGGAGTTTGATCATCTTTGGGTTGGGTGACGTATTACGCACAACTGACACATTCTTAATTCATGTGCTCCGTGTATTTAATTAAATCCTTCGACGTTACTTTGGAAAACACCACCGATTGCACCAAAACTGCAAACCAAACTGCACCACCGAAGTAACCATTTCCCAATGACATCATTAGCCACAGCCCCTTCATTACACCACAAATTACCCTTAAGCACTAATTACTGTGTGCTGGCCCAATGATGAGATTTGCCACTGGTTTCATCTGCAGCAGGTCCAGCATCCACACATCAAACGAGGTTAAACTCAGTATCTTAATTTATATAATAGCAGCAAAATAACACACTCACTCGTCTGCAGAGGCCATGTTTCATATCCATGTGAGATCAGGGCAGTTAAATCAGATGTGTGTGAACACAGATGACTTTCTCCCAAGAAAAACGCCTCAAAAACATGACTTCGATCCGTGACGTCATCAACACGCAGCTGTGGATTTGGCAGCTTGATGATGTCTCTGGGTTTCACACGGTGGCCCCCTGAGAATGCTTCAGTTGAAATACCCAACATGACCTTTATTCTAAAGCTAACCAGCTAACATTCAATTCCGCCTTGGAGAATTAATTAGTCTTGTTTTATCGGTTCTGAATCAGCAAATGTAATTCTGTCTCCAGCACAATCCTCTCGGGCGCTGTTTAAAAGCTCCCTTTTCCACCCTTTATTATTGTTATTGGATCAACTGAGGTGGGTACCTCGGCATCGCAGGTGTGCCAGCGTTCCCCGTCCCACCCCAGATGGGGAGCGCACGGGTCTGTCAGGGATGCGTGCCGCCGCGAGCCCTCCAGCACGGCTCCGCCGGCTTAAAAGCGAAGCCCCCCTTTATTTCCGGTTAACTCGAGAGGTTAATGAAAAAAACCTTACCCTCATAGGTAACGGCCCACGTTACGAGTGCAGCCGCAGAATGACAGACGAGACCCCTCCTGAAGGGTTCACGCGCCGGCTGTAAGATGTAGAGCGCTGCGTCGAGGAATTATGATCAATTGCAGCTTTTCTCAAGCTGGATTTAACGCGTCATAAGTGCCTCGGTTCGGTTGGAAATGATAGCCCTGCGCGGGATTCTGAGAGCTGGAATTCATTGTGGCCTTGCCTCCAGTTCTCCAACCTCACATCCATTTCAGGCTTAATATAATATTGTTGATTTAACCGTGATGCATTGGGGTGCCGCAGGCGTTTCCGCCTCTGTTTGGAAATTAATAGATGGGTTTTCATGGGTGCGGACAGGTGTTTCATTATTCCGCTAAGCCTGGCTGTGAATGGTGGTATGAGCAAGGTGCTCACTCCATCAGTGGGAATTATGTTGGGTTTCTGAGAGAGGCATTTGTCAAGCGGGACAGGAAGTATTAGAGCCATGAGAGGGTCTTAACTCCCCGCTAAAGCCGCTACCGTAGACTTCGCCGAGGAGCCAAGGGAAAACCGGCACTTGGTCGCCCACGTTTCTCGTGGCATTTTTCCGACACCTATCCTCATAAAACTTGATGGCAAAAGTTGATTAATAATACATTTAGCACAACTTCCAGCACTCTTCTCGGTAATAAATTAGGGTCATTAATCAATAATGAACGCCGCGATTTCCAGGAGACAGAGGGCATGCTGGTTCCTAATAGAAGATAAAAAAGGAGAAGGGAGGTTCGGGCCTTCCTTCCACCGCCCCACCGGAACGGAGGTGTTCATCCTGCACCGGGCTAAACCCAATTAAATGATATAATTAATCAATATCTCTTTTAACAATAATGGGATTTGCCATTCCATTAGCCTGTTGATGGCTCTAATGTCCAGCTAATTGGGACGCCTTGGAACAGTCAGGCTCCACGTGTGTTTTTTGGAGTTGTGTTTTTTTCTTTCGAGGACTGAAACTGACGTCATTTTGCCACTTTTAAAATTTGATTTAATTTTTATTTGTTTCTCCCCAATTGCATTTTGGCCAATTACCCCACTCTTCCGAGCCGTCCAGGTCGCTGCTCCTCCCCCTCTGCCGATCCGGGGAGGGCTGAAGACTACCACATGCCTCCTCCGACACATGAGGAGTCGCCAGCCGCTTCTTTTCACCGGACAGTGAGGAGTTTCGCCAGGGGGACATAGTGCGTGGAAGGCTCACGCCCCCCCCCGCCCGAACAGGCGTCCCGACCGACCAGAGGAGGCGCTAGTGCAGTGACCAGGACACATAACCACATCCGGCTTCCCACCTGCAGACACAGCCAATTGTGTCTTGTAGGGACGCCCGACCAACCAGGAAGTAACACGGGGACTCGAACCGGCGATCCCTGTGTTGGTAGGCAACGGAATAGACCGCTACGCCAGCCGGACACCCGCCATTTACGGAACAGAGAGATAGGCTCATAAGCGCGGCTACATAACACAATACAATACAACACAACACAACACAACACAACACAACACAACACAACACAACACAACACAACACAACACAATACAATACAATACAATACAACACAACACAACACAACACAACACAACACAACACAACACAACACAACACAACACAACACAACACAACACAATACAATACAATACAATACAATACAATACAATACAACACAACACAACACAACACAACACAACACAATACAATACAATACAATACAATACAATACAATACAATACAATACAATAAAAACTCACACAACAACGACGTCAGGGGAACTGTGCAGATGTGAGCGGAGTCACGCGGAATCCCTCGACGATGGAGCGGAAAGCGCGTGATTCCTCTGGCGCGAGCCTGGTCAGCGCGGACTCCACGCGGCCGAGACCAGAACTGCGGTCAAATCAGCAGACGGAGGAACACAACAGAACAATAGCCAAGATAAGGAAAGAGAGGCGGGGGGAGGAGGGGTGGAGGGTTAGAGGGGGGGGGGGGTGGATACCTGACTTGTGGATAAATGACTGAAAAGGTTCGCCCGGCTACCTGAAAAGCACTTTCCGCACCACCGCTGCCCGGCAGCTGTCCCGGCGCCTCCCTCCGCTTCATCCCGGGTGATTAATGGCGGGCTGTGGGGCACGGCCACGAGGCCGAGTCTCAATTATGAAGAGGCCAGTAACTAGCCCGGCGCGCGGACGCCCTCCTTCCGCTGACAGCGCTGAGAAATAGCAATATTTCTAATAAGGCTTAAATCATTTATCACTCATTTATTGGCGTTGTTTAGATGCCCGCCTCATCCATCCGGGCCTGGCTGATCCTTTAAGCTCCTAGACTTTCTTTATCTGCACCTTTTCAAACTGCTCCCATCTGTGCAATATGCTGCCCAAGGCCTGTGCTATGTTTAACATGAAAAAAATAATATATATATATATATATATATATATACACACATATAGAAATGTCATGCTTTGACTTAATGACTCTTGCGGGTCTTTGGTATTTGCATGTTAAAGGCATTTGCCAGATTAAGAGGATGAAACCAGTCCATTTGGTATTCACAATCATTCCCCTCGAAAGAAAGGGGGGGGAGGCAACTTCCCTTATTTCACCATCAAGTTCCTATTGTCTAGAGTTTATAGGGGAAGATGAGTGAGTTTAATATGCACTGGAGGGTAAAGAAAATATTCTATTACTGCATGTAGAGTGGAAATTACCCCATAAAGAAACTAATACGGCAATTTGGGGAGCAATTTTTAATATGATTTTTATGATGCACAGTTATGCTTATGGTAATGAAGTTGTCATGGTACTGGTAGTGTGCTGCTGATGCAGAGGCCATCCTTCACCGTGTACAGATTACACCAAACTGTTATGGATGAACTTCATTATTGGTGGAAATGGGCGGAAATAACACGTTATTGCGTTTCTGGGCTACTGGATCTGGGATTGGATTTGTATTGTTTGTTTGTTTTTGTTTTTTGTTTTTGTTTTTTTAATCTAATTTGAGTGTTTTAGAGAAGCACTCTCATAGGTATACAGGCCTGTTCCTGAGTCCAGACAAACAGTTGGAGAGACATGCAAATATAGTATGCCGGTATCAGAATAGGTGTTAGAAGAAACTCCCCTAGAGATGTTGTTGTTGTTGTTGGTAGTGCTGGTGGTGCTGGTGGTGCTGGTGGTGGCTTTTTCATAGTGATTTCAGATCCCTCCCTTACAGAACAGCAGTTTAAGTCTTTTCGGTGACAACTTTGACAACTTGAATTGTGGGTCGAGCTCAGCGGTTGTGCTCAAACACGACTATAACACACTCACACAAACACCATTATAACACAATGGGCTTTGTGATGAAACACAATATTTGGTCAGTCTTGGCAGTCTTGGCAGTGCAGCCAAAGTGAGGGGGAGAGAGGCCAGAGGCGCAGACTCACATTGTGCAGCCCGAGTGCTGTCCTCCAGCTTGCCTGGCCGGGGCTTGCCCTCTTGTGCCCGTCTGCCCTCTAACAGGGTATCCAACAAGGCGAACGCCATTCACAGACCCAAACTGAGGATTATCGCTGGAGACACTGTGCGCAACTATGTGAGCAATGGCGACTCATATCAAACTCACATTGCAATGACCCCCCCCCCCCCGTTTGTTGTTGTTGAGGAAAACACGAGTTCATAAATTACAATTCAGACATCAGATACCACTCCCCATAAACCCCTCATATGTGCAACTCAAGTACTCGGCAAGTAACGAGTAATATAAGTCAACTTGTAAGTATACATTGCAAGTAACCTTGCTATATATATATATATACACTACCGTTCAAAAGTTTGGGATCACCCAAACAATTTCGTGTTTTCCATGAAAAGTCACACTTATTCACCACCATATGTTGTGAAATGAATAGAAAATAGAGTCAAGACATTGACAAGGTTAGAAATAATGATTTGTATTTGAAATAAGATTTTTTTACATCAAACTTTGCTTTCGTCAAAGAATCCTCCATTTGCAGCAATTACAGCATTGCAGACCTTTGGCATTCTAGCTGTTAATTTGTTGAGGTAATCTGGAGAAATTGCACCCCACGCTTCCAGAAGCAGCTCCCACAAGTTGGATTGGTTGGATGGGCACTTCTTTGAGCAGATTGAGTTTCTGGAGCATCACATTTGTGGGGTCAATTAGACGCTCAAAATGGCCAGAAAAAGAGAACTTTCATCTGAAACTCGACAGTCTATTCTTGTTCTTAGAAATGAAGGCTATTCCATGCGAGAAATTGCTAAGAGATTGAAGATTTCCTACACCGGTGTGTACTACTCCCTTCAGAGGACAGCACAAACAGGCTCTAACAGGTACTATTTAATGAAGATGCCAGTTGGGGACCTGTGAGGCGTCTGTTTCTCAAACTAGAGACTCTAATGTACTTATCTTCTTGCTCAGTTGTGCAACGCGGCCTCCCACTTCTTTTTCTACTCTGGTTAGAGCCTGTTTGTGCTGTCCTCTGAAGGGAGTAGTACACACCGGTGTAGGAAATCTTCAATTTCTTAGCAATTTCTCGCATGGAATAGCCTTCATTTCTAAGAACAAGAATAGACTGTCGAGTTTCAGATGAAAGTTCTCTTTTTCTGGCCATTTTGAGCGTTTAATTGACCCCACAAATGTGATGCTCCAGAAACTCAATCTGCTCAAAGAAGTGCCCATCCAACCAATCCAACTTGTGGGAGCTGCTTCTGGAAGCGTGGGGTGCAATTTCTCCAGATTACCTCAACAAATTAACAGCTAGAATGCCAAAGGTCTGCAATGCTGTAATTGCTGCAAATGGAGGATTCTTTGACGAAAGCAAAGTTTGATGTAAAAAAAATCTTATTTCAAATACAAATCATTATTTCTAACCTTGTCAATGTCTTGACTCTATTTTCTATTCATTTCACAACATATGGTGGTGAATAAGTGTGACTTTTCATGGAAAACACAAAATTGTTTGGGTGATCCCAAACTTTTGAACGGTAGTGTATGTGTGTGTGTGTGTGTGTGTGTGTATAATACGTATAAGTTTTTATCCTACATCTATCTTTATATATATATATATATATATATATCTCAGAGAAAGATATGGAGAGAGAGGGGGGGAGAGGGGGGGGAGAGGGGGGGGGAGACAGAGAAAGAGCGGGAGAGAGAGAGGGGGGGAGAGGGAGAGAGAGGGAGAGGGGGGGACAGAGAGAGAGGGAGGGAGAGCGAGAGAGAGGGAGCAACAGCTTTATAGTATTTGAAACGTGTCTTCATGGTTGCCCACTAGTGTAGTGGATGAGCTGGGCTGCTATGGAGTCAGAATAAGCATCTTTAAAAGCCTGACCCGCAGTACTTCACCAGGTGTGCCTGGAGTGAAAGGAAAGGCGGATGGCCGGCTGAGGGGAGGGGAGGGGAGGGGAGGAGAGGTGGGAAGTCAGTGGTCAGCGTCATACGTGCTGCAGTCATTCAGCGCCGCATGCTTGTTCAGCTCCAGGCCCGCTTCAATTAGCGCA
Source organism: Lampris incognitus (assembly GCF_029633865.1). Taxonomy (NCBI): domain Eukaryota; kingdom Metazoa; phylum Chordata; class Actinopteri; order Lampriformes; family Lampridae; genus Lampris; species Lampris incognitus. Next base: position 10,717,279 of record NC_079229.1, read on the forward strand.
ATCCTTTAATCCCATCCAGCTCGCTGATGGAGGAACCTGGAGACCTCCTAATAGGACCGGACAGATGTTGGGAATCAGGTCTGATTCTTTTAATGGCTATCTCCTCCTCTTGGCACGTCTCCCTGTGTGTGTTTCAGCCGTCTCAGGCCAGAGGAAATAAGCAAAACGTTCCTCCAGCAAGACTCCTGCAGCATCCTGACTGATCATTTTCACAGCCAAGGGCGGATAGGATGCTTCCCTTTTTTCCCCCGCGCTTCTTTCAGGGCTTCCTTCTTTCTTTATGCGGCCTGACGCGCGAGACGAGGCTGTTCCGGGTCGTCCGCGAGCGCCGTGACATCTGCTATTACCCGTTTCACAGGGACGTCTCCGCCGATTTACATGTAGGTTCGGAAAATGAATTTAAAATCACGGGATTAGAAAGCGTGAGATTTATTATATCCATCACAAGAGGACTGAGTGACACTAAGCTGTCTTTCAAGCATCCAAATGATACTCTCAAATTTAATGAGATCCTAAGCCCTGCCATCGTATAATTAAAAACGTTGTCATGGAGCGAAATAAGGATGCGGAAATGTCATGTCGGGACTCAGCGCTGAGCCAGTTCAAGGTGCACCCTGGTTGGCTCAGCGCGAGCAGATAGTGCGTCAAACACTGACGGTCTGTTTCCCCGCAGAACTGCCGCATTACGCAGACGCTCGCTGCTGTTAAGTTTTCAAACCCTTCACACACTCGCTCGCCTTGACTCTCTCTGCAGTTAGCAAACCATATGTCCTTCATCTCAGTTGCATTATTTACCATACACAACGTACACAATTCTCTATACAACTCAACTGAACTGTATCGACTCATTGATGCCTTATTTCTAGGATGTTGACGGACAGAGGTACGAGCTTCCGTCTGCGCCATACCGTTCCTCATCTTTGTTTGACCCAACATATTGTAGTGAATTCAGGGGGGCAGTCCGGGAACCGCCGCCGCAGCCGGGACGCGAACCCGGGTCGCCCACACCACAGGCGACTGCGCTAACCACTCAACTAAAGGGTTCGACTCGTTAGCCGAGGGCTAGCGAGTCTAATCATTCGTGGTCGTTACGCTACCCCCCCCCCTCCGTCGGGAAGCGCTTCAGCATATCAGCTCCTGACATCGATGTGGCGAATTCAGGGGAGCAGCCGGGAACCGCAGCCGCAGCCGGGACGTGAACCCGGGTTGTCCCGTCCGACTGACTGGTTAGCGCAGTCACCCGTGGTGCGGGCGACGCGGGTTCGCGTCCCGGCTGCGGCGGCGGTTCCTGGCTGCCCCCCTGACTTCACTACAATATAAAGGGCAATTCTTTGCAGGGGAACCTAAACTACGGTGTAAATCAGCACAGCGCTCGGTCTGAAAACTGGTTTTGTGTGTGTGTGTGTTCGTGTGCACAGTAAAGTAGTATCTCTAAGCTCCAGCTCTGACCAGACTCTCTCCTTTCTGGTGCTTGTGAACCATGTCATGAAGTCTATTGACTGATACAGTAAATGCCGGGTCCCCTCGTGGCAGTCAGGCCTCGGGGATTGCTCATCCTGTGGTTTTACTTTTATGCGCATGGCTGACAGGCCCTCGCTGAGATTATACTGTGCTGAGGTTATAAAAGTATGCGGCTAAACTGACCTATAACCTAACCTTACCTCCACATCGTTAATCTCAGCCGCACATTATCATAACTGCTTTTTCTAAAGGCAAGTGGAAGACCACTCCTTTTAGTACATGTGTGCATATATTGTTGAGAGTAGCTTGACGGAGACGATGCTGGCGAGATGTTGCGGCGTAGGTTCCGGGCCTGCTGTCAGCCTCCATGTCATTATAGAGGTAGGGGTGCGGAGCTCACTGTTTAACTCGGACCAGCAGGATTTGACACCCGACCCGTCACGTCTCCCAGATTTAGTAATTCGCGGTCACGCTGGCCACCACAAACATTTCTGTCATCTTTCTGTCCTCTCCAAATCAGAATTGCGGCCTGTCGACTCTCCACTCATTTGCGCGCCAATCTACGCACGACCTCCATGTACACGCCACATTCCGGGGGGATGAACAGCCGCAGGGAACAAAAGGTAATGGAGGGAAAAGTGGCCGTAATCCAGGAGGACATACTTTGTAATGAACTGTGTGCTGCACAATAGATCTATTCAACTATCCATAATGCACGTGCATTTATTGAACGCATTAAATATATATTGTCTAAAGTGGAAAAGACACCCTCAGAAGTAAGGTTTGCTGACATGTTGTCCAGAATGGCGAGATGAGGCTTTGACACGACACATGGCTTTCTCTCACAAACCGAGCCAACCAATGATCGGAGCCATCTTCCCCCTTGGAGAGAAAAAAAAGGCCTTTCTTATGGTTTTGGGAGCCCGGTCCTGGATTTGAATACTTATTTATGGAGTTTTTCTGCACCCAGCAGGGCGAGGGTGATGACAGGGCCTGGTGGTCGGCCAAGGCGCGGCTGGCACGCGCTGTGCCTTCACCCAGTGGCTTCCTGCCACAGCCACCATATGGGCGGAGACATTTCTAGCCACTGGCTCTCGCCCAGCAATCTATCACCTTTGCCCGCCGAAGCAGCAAGACCACAGCAGACCCACGCTGAACTCGTCCACCGGCATGTATAGTTGGAGAGACGCGATCGCGCAACATCTCTGATGCGTTCTGGGCGCGTGGGCGCGCTTTAAAATACGATGCATATTTTTGTTGCACGTCTGTGTTGATTAATTTTATGAGCCTAGACCGATTTTTTTTTTTTTGTTTGGCCTGAGAAAGCAGTCTGTGAAGTAACTGGATATTTGTCTTCTAACTGACGTCATTGAAACTTCAGCACGCGTTCTCGACTTGCAAAGTTACCTTCAGAAATGATTAATTGGAGTCCTCGCGCTTTGACGTCGATCACGCAACAAAAAAAAGCCCCCCAAAAAAAACCCCCAGTTCTTCCCGTCCTCTCGACGCCACGTTTTTTCGAGCTCACCGCTCGAAACGAGGAAGCAACGCTACCCCCGAACAAATCTGGCTCGGCGCTTTTCACAACTGTCGACCTCAATCTCTGTTACGGGGGCCGACCGCGAGAGCAGCATATGGCACCGGCACTCACGCTTTCCATGCAAGGGTGCGCTTGTGATGTTGCGGAGCTCGCTGCAGACAGTGTTCGCTTGCGAAACAGCCCCCCCCCCCCTCTTCAACCTCAGAGTTGAAACTGATTAAGCCTGGATTATAATAGAGGCAAGAAGTGCAAAAAAAAATCCTCTCCAACCCCCACCCTACCCCCCCTCAAAAAAAACCCTTGTGCCGGACTTGCAGGCCTCTCTCTTCCACGTTCAGGAGCTGTCGCTTTGAATCGGCAGAAGGCAGCCAGGCTGAAGGTTCCCCACTGACTGCAGAGGAGTCGTTGGCCAGGCTTTCCTTGTCACCGGGAGTTAAGGCAGTCACTGATCCTAATGCTTACGCTGTTGTTGCAGCATTCCGATTTTTAATCGCTGCGTGACTTGTCAGATTTAATGAGCGCGCTCGGCTAGGAATTATCAACGTACCCTTGATGAGAGCATCCCGAGCCGAAGACTGCTTCCTGTTTTCATTATATATGTAGGTGCCACTGGAGAGTAAAGACACAATTAAGATAGCAGGAAACTAATGCGTTTATACTATTTACTATTGGTCGTGGTCCGACTTCCAGCGAGGTCGGTTGCTTGGCGTGCCTGGGAACACTATGACCTTCCTATGCGATCCTTGAGGCGGTCGTGGCGTTATTTAAACAAGTTCCCCTTGGCCACGAGCTATGGAGGAGAGGAGGGAGATGGGAAAAGGATAAACCTGCAACAGTGGAGCTCTCGTCCATACAGAATGCAGTGTGGATGGGAGAATAAACTCAGCGTGTTCATGTGCCTGCGTGTGTGCGTGTGTGTGCGTGTGCGTGTGTGTGTCTACGTGCACATGTAAAGAATTTCTCGCCAAGACTCGAGAGTGTGGCTGGCGTGTGTTCTAACAAATGTCTCTCCCCTCTTTAATCCTTTGTGTATAAGAGGGTCAACAAGCAGGCTCCTACTCTAGTGGCTGCGTAGAGCCAGCGAGGAAGAGAAACAGCCACGGGTAGCCAGGAAGGACCCCAACCCACCTCCACCTCACCCACCTCCACCAACTTTACGCAGAACCTGACATGTAGAGGCGCTGCTTCCTTCGGCGTACGGTTCAGCACGAGACAGATTTCTGTCTCATATGGCGGTTGAAGAAGTTGAGTCATCAGCTTATTGCTGCTCATTGTGGCCACGCAAGCCTCAAAACACAAACGTTGACATCATAAAAAAAATATCGTTCACATTTTATTTTACCACACCGCTTCCCATGTGGGAAGATGGCGCCGCGAATTCACGTTTGCGGCGGCCTCACCCAGTAGCGTCCATGCAGTGTCTTTGTCCACGTCCGCGTTTAAGTTTTTTCTTCGTTTGATGGCTGGGAGAGCTGGCGCTGGATCGGCTGGGACAGCTTGGTCTGCTGCATCCTGTGGGCCCAGGGACAACGGCCCTGCCCGGAGCTGCGCCCGAGGAGGTAACGCCGAGGGCGGTCTGACAGGATTCGGAAGCGGGGCAGGCTAAGCTAACTGCTAGCCCATGCAGATCGGCAGTTCCGGTAACACCGAGGGCGGTCTGGCGGCGGCCTCGCCTGGCGTTGGCTGTGGTGTTTTTGGTGTCATCATGTGGAGAGCGGGGAGGTGTGGCGAGGGTGTCTGGCTGGGAGCTGGCGTTGGATCGGCTGAGGAAACCTGGTCTGCTGCGTCCGGTGGGCCCATGGAACACGGCCCTTGCCCGGAGTTGCGCCTGAAGAGGAACACTAAGGGCGGTCTGACAGGACGCGGAAGTGGGGCAGGCTAAGCTAACTGCTAGCCCACGCAGACCGACAGTTCCGACAGTCATCCTGGCTGGCGTTCGTCCCCTTGGACAGTGTTTTTTTTTTCATTTTGGATATATGTAGTAGTTTGGATATATGCATTAGTTTGGATATATGTAGTAGTTTGGAAATGTGTGTTCTTGAAGTTCTTGTAGTTTTTGGATATGTGTTTTTGTCTTTGTGTTGCACTGCTGTGGGCTGCGGGACACAATACTTCGACAAATGAAGTATTCCTGATTCCCGATTTGTGATTGGAGGCCGTCAAAGAGGATTTTGTTGGGGCGCTTGCTTCAGTAAACCAGGAACACCTCCGAGGAAAGGATCATAGCAAAGCATCTGTGGGCCAGATAAAGGTTAATTTAAGAAGCTTTACGTCACTCCAGTAGTTGTTTAAAACGTTCAGTGCGGTCTGGATACTGGCCTGGACAAGACAACCATACCGGCTTAATCATGCAAGCTATACATCACAATACATACACATATATTCATGTTTAAAACGTTTTTATCTGCATTTCACTAAGCAGATAGGTGAGTGTGAAGTCGAGCCCCTCCAGACTGAAACATCAAGTAGCCTCTGTAGTCATTTCAGGGGTCCCAGTGGGGGTTAAAGGTCGACCAGGGCCGCCAGTGTGTTGCTGTCTCTTTTATTAATAAACAACATTTATTAAAGGAGGTCTAGGGAGCACCCTAATGGAATATTGCCACATTCTCCCCCCCCCTCCTTCCTTTGTGTGATACGAAGAACCCCGGTGATTCCTCACACGGCTCCCCCAAAGCCAAAGGGGAATTCTCTCAGAAGCCCCCCCCCCCTTCAGCTCGATTCCTCCCCGCATTTCCGAAAGCTTTTCATTCGTATCCCCTGGAAACCGCTCCGCATTCTTTAAACTCTCCTCCCAGAAAGAGAGAGAGGGAGGGAGGGAGGGGGGGAGGGGGGAGACAGGGTGGAGAAAGAGGCCCTCACTCGTTTTGTTATGCCCTTTGATCACACGTTTATCTTTAAAACAGATGGATGACCATTGTTCCGTCTGCATCAACACGTGCTTATTGGAGAGAGCGCGTGCTCCCTGAAATGGGCGCCGCATCTCTTGAAATTCGCAAATCGTGCAAATAAAAAGCTGCTTTACCCTTACAAGAGCTTTTATACCTTGGAGACCGCTCAGCTACACCCCCCCCCCCCCGCCTATCATATCCATGTCTGCTGCCAGGTGCTTTACATATTATGTTTTCCACAGAGTCGCATGGCCTCACCAAAGTGTAGAGGAGATAATCTACTAACCACTAATATGATCACTGTTGTCAGGGGGCAGATCTCCAGAGACCTTATCAGCCAAACTTTGGCATTTGGTTTACATTTACGGTCTGGCGCGATGGGATCGTGGCTCCGCGTCGAGTGGAATTCTGGGAGAGCAAGGTGGGAAGCGGGATCTGAAACGAGCGGCCACGTCAGAGCTCTCAGTCCGTGTTTACGTGAGGAGTCCAGAGCGCTTTGCTTGAAGGCGGCATCAAAAGGCCGTCAGATGTCCTCCCAGGCTTTCAAGCCAACTGCCGCTGCTCTCTTATTCACTGTGAAGTGCTTGTTTATGTTTTCAGGATCGCGTTAGCTTGTGTCGTCGTTCATCTCTTTGCTTGGGTGTAACCCCCCCCCCGCCCCCCAGTTGTACCTGGCCAATCACCCCGCTGCTCCCCCCCCCCGCCGATCCGGGGAGGGCTGCAGACTACGTGTGGAGTCGCCAGCCGCTTCTTTTCACCTGACAGTGAGGAGTTTCACCAGGGCGACGTAGCGCACGGGAGAATAACGCTATTCCCCCTAGTCCACCATCCCCCTCCCCGAACAGACGCCCCGACCGACCAGAGGAGGCGCTAGTGCAGCGACCAGGACACATACGCAAATCCAGCTTCCAACTCACAGACACGGCCAATTGTGTCTGTAGGGGCGCCTGACCAAGCCGGAGGTAACACGGGGATTCGAACCGGCGATCCCCACGTTGGTGGGCAACGGCATAGACCGCCGTGCTACCCGGACGCCCGTGCAGTGTTGTTATCACTTACAATGATATACATTGTATAGCATTTTGTCAACATACCCACATCCGGCTACCCACCCGCAGACACGGCCAGTTGTGTCTGTAGGGGCGCCCGACCAAGCCGGAGGCAACACGGGGATTCGAACAGGAGATCCCCGTGTCGATAGGCAACAGAATACACCACTATGCTACCCGGACGCCCTTTGGGTGTGACTTTTAAGTTTGTACGGTTGCACAGAAGTAACGCCATATCTGTCCGGTTCAACGGCGCCAACATGGATCCCGAGCCCAAGTCGACGCTCGAGTCTTGATGATAAGTCGCATAACGCACGGTTATTTCAATTTCACAATGCAAGTGGCGCAGAAAGCAACTTTCCCCGTTTCCTTTTGATTATTTATTTATTTATTTATTTATTTTACTGAAATGGCTACTGGTCACCGTGGAAATGAAGACCTCTTGGAGAGGAACACCGCTCACAGGTTAGCAACCTCTCGTTAGCGGATGAGCCGGATGCGTTTATGAGGTCACTCCTGCGAGAAAGGGGTGCCGAGATGATGGATGACGGCAGGCCTCAGCCACAACAGACACTATATTCCCGTACGTCTGCACGGTTTCCATGGTGGAGGTGAGGGCAACGGGGGTGGGGGAGTGGGGGTGGGTGGGGGGCTAAGTGGCTTTGGAATAGAAAGCTGACGCCTGCCATCGCTGTCAAGGTTGTTGTCGCAGGCGGCTCTTTAAGCGTCGAGTCGCCATGTTAAGAGATGAAAGTTCCCCGGCGGAGAGTGACGGGGAGGGAACGAATTACAGGGAGATGGGCGCCTGGGAATGAGTCCTCAGATTGTTGCTTACACGAGAACATGCAGGAGTAGTAGCTAATCAGTCAAATCCTCCCTAGCTGACACCTCTGCCGAAACACCCGATGATACCCCCGGAAGCCCCCCATTCTGCCTCCTCCACCCCCCCCACGGCTCAGCCCTAAGGGAGCCCCCCAAGAGAGTTTCGGTGGTTTGGAGGTTCTCCTTGACAGACAATCTCAAAATTACTCCGCTGGTTTTGCATACAGTGCAGTCTCCGGCGAGCAGGGGCACTTTACCCTCAATTAAAAGTGCAGCGGTGAAGCTGCGTATTTTGCATTTCCTAACAATGCGCGTGTTAAACTGAAGGTGATCTTAATAGGATTTTCTGCGGTTGGGAACCAGAGATTAGCGGCTTTATATCGCGAGGCTTGCTATCTAAACAGGGGAGTGTTTTAATCTGAGCTTGGATTTAGAAGGGGGGGGGGGGCTGGACTGAAAAGTGAAAGAACAAGACATGAAAAAAGGAAAAGGAAACTGTGCCGTTACCTTTACATTGTAAAGTGAGCTTGCGCGTGTGTGTCAGCCGGATTGGGCTTTGGGTGTTTTTTATTTATTTATTTATTTTCAAAATGGACCTTGAACACCAGTGCAACCAGTCTTGACGCACGCTCAATAATCCTGGTAAGAACATCAAAAAAGGTTGCATCGGTTCCTCTGGATACAATGTTTACCAAACATTGTATCACATTGTATCCAGATGAACCGACTCAACCTTCCCTGATCAGCGTAACCAGCGATGGAACGACATGCTCATGTTGTAACAAAGTTTGAACCATGATGACGCAATCAAGATATTAGCTACATTTTTCATACCACTCCACACCCTGGTTTCATTAATTCTCTGTAATACGTGCACACACATACACACAGTTACACACACTTGCAAATTGTATGCTAATGATTGACCAGGAAATATAGGAGAATGGCATCAGGATGTGGTCCGCCTAAAGCTGTTAAATATATTATCCATCTGTAATCAAATCTGACAGTTAATCAAGTGAGGCATTTGTAATTCAGACATTTGGACAGACATAACTAACTCCATCAACGTTTGCATAATAAATGCATGATATTAATGATGTTTCCATTAAGCATGGCTGCTCACTGGCAAATGATTTGAGGTGTCCGCTGTTTATTTGTTTTATCTTTTTTTTTTTTGCGGCTATAGATTGTTGCTAGGAGCAATAATTATGACGGCAGGCGGGGGATGCAGGGGCGATATGAAGGGAGGGGTCAGCTGAGAACGAATTAAGGGGGGAAAACGTAACTGCTTACACATCAGATGAATTCATGTCTAAATGAAACTCGCTGGTTCTGCAGGACAGCTGCCGGATCTTTTGAGCACGCGGGAGAGTAAAGGGGCGCTTGTTATGACAGACAAAAAGAGCTATCATCCACAGAGTGTGGCCTACACGGCGGCGAGCGGGGACAGGGTGCAACTGACACGTCAACAAAACAAGGCGGGCTTCCTGTATGGGCCTCCATCAATCACTGACACCCACAAGGCCTGCGACATGTGTTCTGTCTCTTCAGCCTCGCAGCCCTGCAGCCCTGCAGCCCTGCAGACCCCGGCCTGTGAAGTGGGCAATTGTTCCTGCTACCTGTGTAGTTGACTGTGTGTGTACGACTACATACAAACAGGTTAGTATGTGTATGTCTGAGTGTGTGTACATGTGTATCTGTGACTGTAGTTGCATGTGGTCCTGCATATGTTGGTGTCTCTAAGTTGGTTTGGTACCTTTGTGTGCGTGCATGTGTGTGTGTGTGTGTGTTTGTCTGTGTATACAAGTGTGTGTTAGCACGCAAGTTCATGTCTGTTTACATATGTGCTGGTGTGCTTATATGTATAAAAGTGTTTATATGAGACTATGTGAGTGTGTCTCTGTGTGCGCACATACACAAGTAGAGAGGGGCCTGTATGAATAAAAAGCAACTGACCAGCACTTCAGTGGGCCATTAGTTGACTGTTTTATCTTTCATTCAGTTGTCTACCACATATCACAATCAGAATCAGAAACACTTTAGTTGTGGTTTCATTTCATGCACTTGCGCAGATGAAACGAAATGAAAAATCGTTTCCCCCAGCCCACAGCAGTGCAAACAAAGACAAAAACACATATCCAAAAACTACAAGAACACATATATCCAAACTAACACATATATCTAAAGTAAACAAAAAAATTCACTCTCCAGGAGAGCGAACGCCTGCCAGGATGACTGCTGGAACCGCCGGTCTGCATGGGCTAGCAGTTAGCTTAGCCTGTCCCGCTTCTGCGTCCTATCAGACGGCCCTTGGTGTTTCCTCTTCGGTTGAAGCTCCGGGCAGGGCCGTGGTCCCCGGGGCCCACAGGACGCAGCAGGCTAAGCACCCCCAGCCGATCCAGCGCCAGCTCTCCCAGGCAAACTTAGATGCAGATATGGACAAAGACACTGCATGGATGGTACTGGGTGAGGCCGCCATCTTACCACACCGGACATATAAGTACACCCACATGTATGTGAAATAAAACACTCATGGAAAAGGGAAAAGGAACAGCTGTGTAAATCATATTTGGTCAAAACAAAAGATGGAGAGTTGGTGATTGGTAGCAACACGTACGGCATACTTAAACTGGTCCGGGTGAAATAAAAGCATCCCCGTGTGCTTAGAGTGCAAAATATGTGCAGGGACATATAATTTAGATTTCTGTTTTGAGTTTTCTGTTCCATACATGGAGCCATGCATGCACGGCCTTGTCACACTGCATGTCACTGACATTATCAGAACCATCAACGGTCCGTTCACATGACCTTAACTCGGCTGTTGAAGCTACAAAGGAACTCGGTGTTATGGTTCGTTCCGGGTCCAGTGAGGAAATGGAGGGTCAGTCACTATAGAGACTGCCATTGGGACCTCTGAACTGTACCTTAGTAGGACATTTCTTTTGGTTGGCCTGGCATGAAACCAAAGTACTGCTATGTCTGGAGCTTTAGCCAGTTAGTGCCTTTTTCCGAGACCGCACAATCAGCAGTGCTCATATTTGTTTTCCCTTTGACCTCTAGGCACAAAAAACAGGGGCATATCAATGCTGGTTTGAAGGAGGAGTGGAAGGTACAACACAGCAGACTCACCACATATAGATATCAGCCTTTACGTGTCTGGATGGGCGGCTGCTGACAAGTGAATCGGTGGCACTCTAGATCCATCAGATTCACCATCATACCTCCCCTCCTGCATGAAGGGTGGCACCGCTTCGTGTTTTGTTTGTTAGAGAGATTACTTCCAGACACGGATCACACAGGATTATATGCGCCTGCCTCCGGACGGACGTTCCGGTATCTACGTGAGGCGGTAGGGCTGCCAGTAAAGGTCGGTCCATTTAATTACGTATGCACTCCGTTGTCCCCTCCTCTCAGGCCCCGACACCTTCTCATGATAGTGGCTGGTGCATCCTCGTTTCTGTCGTGTCTCTCCCGCTTATCGGCAGGGTCGGGAGCTTCACCGGTTAGCCGCTTTGACGAGGTCCCCCATCTCGCCCCTTGCCCCGGAGAAAGTCCCTTCGCCTCGCTTCAGCGTCAGACTTTAACCTTTCTCAACTTTAATTACACTAAGTAAGTTTGGAGTGCGCCCCGGCGCTGTCTCCCTGATTCAGCTTCTCTCTCGGCGCTGATGGGAAGCCTGCATGGGCGCCACGGCCCCCGCTGACCCTGACACTCTGACGCTGCACCGCACTGACGCTGCGCCGCCCTGACGCTGCACCACCCTGACGCCGACGCCGGGGTTGGCCCGCTGCAGGACCGCGCATGCTTGTGCACATGAACGCACACACACACATAACACAGGTTATCCCTACTATTTACGGGAGCCATATTCAAGCGGCATCATGGCCATATTTTTTTTATCTGCTCAGAATTGTGATGCATGTTTACCCATTGCAAAATAATGATACTTAACTTCAACATGAACCTGTGTGTGCACCACCTTGTGTGCAAGTGTGGGGGTCTGTGCCTTTATGAGTCAGTAAAGCCGGATGAAAACAATCTGAGGCAGCCACCAAAGGTTAATAAGACACAGTGGCCAAAGCGTTCTTTCAAAATGCTGAAGCAGGTGCAGACTACCTGCGCCCCTGCATCATTACGCAGATGACCTTCTCATCCAGAGCATCAGCACCACACCAGTAACACCACGCTCGCTGTTTCTACTGTTTATTATGTGGGTGAACAAAAGAGGGGAAGTGAAATGGAGATAGTGTGCACGATTTATTGATTCATGTGCTTCTTGCACTGTGTGTGTGTGTGTGTGTGTGTGTGTGTGTGTGTGTGATTGATCTTTCTTCATATACTTGGAACCTTTTGAAAATGGCTGCATGACAAAATGCTCTGAAATGTCTTTCATAGCGAGCGATAACAACACTGCACGGCCGTCCGGGTAGCATCTATTCCCAGATAGCAAAACTGCTGTGGGCCGGACCCGTCCCACACCCGGCACTTCATCCGGCCAAAATAATCCATGGAATGATGGCACGTGGGCGGTCCGCTCCTGTTTGCCACACCTGGACCAGAACCAAGCCATAGCAATGCTGCATGTGCCACATATTTGCCAAAGGTGGCCCATATTTGTGTTGTGATATTTGGGCCATATTCACCATTTACCACACGGGCCACTTCAGGGTCACATCCAGATCACATGTTGCCAAGAGCACCGCATCTTTGCCAACAAAGGCCCACATTTGATTTGGCACATTTAGACCATATTTGCTATTATACATGTGGGCCACTTCAGGCTCACATCCATTTTGTCAGGGCCAGAAGAAGGCCGTCAGTGTTGCATCACTGCCTGAAGTGGCCCACATCTGGATGCTATCTGGGTTCTGTTGCCTACCAACACGGGGATCGCCGGTTCGAATCCCCTTGTTACCTCCGGCTTGGTCGGGCGTCCCTACCGACACGATTGACCGTGTCTGCGGGTAGGAAGCACTAGCGCCTCCTCTGGTCGGTCGGGACGCCTGTTCAGAGGAGAGAGGGAACAGGGGGGAATAGCGTGATCCTCCCACGCGCTATGTCCCCCTGGCGAAACTCCTCACTGTCAGGTGAAAAGAAGCGGCTGGCGACTCCACACGTATCGGAGGAGGCATGTGGTAGTCTGCAGCCCTCCCCGGATTGGCAGAGAGGGTGGAGCAGCGACAGGGCAGCTCAGAAGAGTGAGTTAATTGGCCAAGTACAACTGGGGGGAAAAAGAGGAGAAAAAAGCCAAAAAACAACAACAACAACAATGCTGCACTACTGAGAAAATATGGTGAATTCCTTATCCAAATGGCTGTTTGATATCAAATAATAATACAAAAAATACTGAATGGATGAATAAATAAACAAATAAACAAATAAGTAAATAAGCAGCAGGAATGGTGCAGCAGCAGAATAATAACATACAACAGCAGCAACCAAAATCTGACATATCTGATGAACACATGTTGAGCGGCCTGCTCGGACAGAGCCATCGATTCACAGGTAGTCGATGGCTCCACTCCTGCACCACACACCCTTATGATAATAGTCCTGTTTTTTTCCTCGAGGCATCTAATTCTGATGATGAATTGGACCTTCGCGGAAAGCCAAAAAGGAGTTACTGTGGTAACCACATGGCCTGTCAATCACTTGCAATCAGCCTTTTTTTCTCCGCTCATTGCTTGATGCGTCAAGATTAGGACCCTCTCCGCGGGGGGCTTGAAAACACTCAGAGGAAGTGAGGAACCATGTGGAATTTCTCCAGCTGATGTTTGAAAACTTTGCAGAGCGTGACCCTTTGGGTTTGACTCGCCGGCAGCCGAGAGCAGCTTAAAAACCCGACTCTGCGGAGGCACATGGAGATACTTCATTAAACCGCCATAAACAACACCAAGTAACAAAATAACACTGGTCCTACCCCCCAACACCGTCTCCCCCCTCAGATCCACAGCAGTTAGTGAAACGGCATCTGTTTCTGACCACGAGGCTTGTAATGAAATGACCACAATGACAATGCTGAGGCTATTTAAATGCTAATGCAGTGTGTTAGGCAAGGATTATAAATGTACCCCTAAACTGCACCACGACCCCTGTATCTGTCTTGATATAGGTAATGCAAACGTTGATATACGGTGCATGCAGTTACAAATGGCTGTTGATTTTTATTCAAAACTAAAAACAGCAATGCATAAAATGTTTAATTCACTGCCTTCAGTGTTTTTAAAAAATGACCCATAACAGCGTTTAACAGCAGAAAAAGAGACTCTAAAAATTTTTAAACCTGAAATTTGATGACTTTTCCTAGAGTGACCCCATGAAAGCGGTCCACCACTAGGGTACTAAGCTTGTCTTAGGGTCATAAGGCAAAACTACAAGTCCTCCAACCCATACGACCACATATGTCGTATACCCTCTAATACGACCTACGGGAGCGTTTCGTAAATTAGCGCCCCTACCGGCGGCAGGAGATATACCACAGATACTTTGTGCCTTTGTGCATTGTGGATTTTTTATCTACTTGTTGACATCTTTTCTACAACGCCTCATAGACAGGCTAGTAAAGGTAAGTAGTCAGTAAGTAGTGATAAAAACAATTTGAGAACAATAGAATATGCAGTCAGCGCGTTTTTGTGTTGTTCCGCCGTCTAGTATAGTAACTAAGATTGCTATTGGCAGTGCGACCGCTAGAGGTCGCTTCACTTAAAACGTAACTATAGGTCGTAATAAGCTGCTTGTACAAACGACCTACAGTGTCGTTTTACTTTCTGCACATTTCTGCTACTTTCTTAGGCTATACAAGTGCTACATCTTGCTTTTTACACCTATGCAGTACCTTAAGCAATAATACTGATAATAATAATAATTATAAACCTCTGCTTTAGTAAAGAAAACAAGTATGACGAGTGGTGTCCACTGAGTAAATGCAGTCTTTCTGCACGGTGAAGAGGGAAAACCCAGACGGTCACCAAGTTTTTGATGAATGACAGGTTGTTTCTTCATGCAAAATAGATTTGGGGTTTAAAATTAAATTGAGTTGCTTTAATTTAGAGTTTTCATGAAGGTGGGTCATAAATGACCCTCAAGACCAGGGCAGTATACAAAATGTGTGGCCAACACGGGGGTTAATAGGCTGGCACTATCACAGATCTGCCGCCATAACTGAGCATAGTGCATGGTCTTTTAATTTTCTATTGGGTTGCAATTTTTAGTGTAGACGCACAACGGGAAAGTGCTTCGGGGAAGTGCAGCTAATTCACTAGGTTAGATTGTAAACTGCGGCATTACACCCTTGAGGAAAGGGGAAAAGGCATATAAGAGAAGCACACGGGCTCTAAAGATCTTAATTCCCCATTAGTTCCTTATTCTCTACAGGACAAAGGGAGGGCCCTTTCAGCCCGGTCCTCCCTCGCATACCAAAGTCATTCAACAGGGGAGACCTCTACCAAGAGCAATGCTCTATTCATGCCATGTTAATTACAATGTTAAACCATTATTTGTTTCAACACCTGGTTAACCTATTCAGACCTGGTTAAATCTGCTTTATTATCCCAGGTGTGATGGGACGCCACTGAGGAGTGAAAAGGTCTTGTGTGCACCAGGAACATAATCAACCCCGGCAGTAGACTGGGGTGAATGGCCTCTGGGATAAGATCAGATGTTACACACTCGAGTCCAAGAGTAAAATAGTGCTAGGTGGATTATGCCCCTGAAAAGAGGATTTAGTCAAGGATGTGCCCTCAACTTTTCTTTTTTTTTTTTCCCCCGGCAGTAAAGCATCATGAATAGCGCGCTGCTTCTTTCGCAGCTGTAACAGGAATAGAAAACTCAATTGCAGGCTTAAAAGCAATTGGCTTTGTTGTGCATTTCTGTGCATATATTTGTGTTGCTGTTAGCCCGATTGAAACCAAGAGGCCATGCTGTGTCATGAGTATGGATGGTCCCCCCCCCGGTAGAAAACGTGGTCACAGAGAGGTCTTCTCATCTGTTAAGCTTCTTTTCTCATCCCGGTCCCTCACCTGCTTTGAAGTTTGGTCAGTAGTTCTGTGCTGCTTTGTCTGTCACAATGTCATTTACAAGACTATACAGGGGAACTTGACCCCCGGGGTGGCTTTGTTGGGATGACCACTCATGGCTTACCTGCCTTAGGTACTTGTTTGGGATGATCCCGTTTCAATAGGAAACATCAACAGAAGAGCATAATGGCAACACATGATGGAAAACTGGGAGAAGGGGATGAAAAAGATGATATTAGAACATGATGTTGGTCCCTTCTCTGAATACACTCGAGACCTTTTCTCATTTCCTTGGCCGGCACCTGCAGCCACAAAAGCCAGAGGCTGTTTGTGTACCCCGCCTGCTGCGGGGCTTCACATCTATATACTGATCTCTATATAGCCGAGGATAGCCACACCAAGTTCTGATGAACAAATTAAAACCCCATAATAGCCCTTCACCATCCTCCCTTAAATGGATTAAGGCTCCGCTCTTCACTTTTTTTTTTTTGTGCAAAATCTAATTAAGATTTAGATTTGGATGGAACATGCCAGGACAGATTCTCAAAAGCATTTGTGATGCACTTCAATTAAGGAGTCAAGCAACTTAAGCTGCTTCGCCAGTAATTAGACGATCTCCTTTTTAAATGGTATCTAATTATGCTTTATCCCCGGGTAATTCAATTCCCTAGTAGGTTACAGCGTTGATACTGGGACCATCTATTTAGGTTTCGCAGGTCATCGTCTCCAGTTTTCGGGTTGTACTCAGCGGCGTCCCTGTAATGGTAACTCGGTATGCCCCGTAATGAAGCTGTGGATTACAACGACAGCGAGTAATCTAACAGGAAATAATCAATGGCACCTCGCTGAATTGCCAATATGCTCTTCTCAGCTGCACGCTGTAACATCTGCATTAATAAACAGCTACTTAGGGAACTATATAAGACACATACAAGCAAGTGTGGTTTGTGTTTCCAGTGCATGATGCAACGTCGGCTCTCCAAACCGGTTTGGTCTCCACGTTGACTTTAGGCCTCCCGAGGTTGTTGCCGATGTATTTGTATAGTGATTTAAAACAACGGAGAAAGCCGTGCCCAGGGTTAATTTACTTAAAGCAGCAGGGGTGGCTGGCCCGGCCACTGACCATTACACAGTAGGACAGGGGTGTCCAGCTGACTGTCCTTTTAATAGACAACAGCAGGTCTGAGGAATTTAACAGCATGGGACTCCACTCGCCCCCACCCACCCACCCCCCACCCCAACAAATAACGTTTATGGAAGATTTACGAGTTGGCGGAATTATCTGGGCTTTTCTTCTTTTTTGTTCATTCAATTAAGGGCTGTGAATGTCTCTGTTAAAGGGGGTGACGAGACAATTGAAGGTGTCATCTAATTATTTTAGCCTAGCGCTATGCAAAACTGCTCCCACGCTGGAATCCCTCGTCTTGGCTCGGCGATATGAAGTAAATGGGTTAAAGCAGCGGGGGTGATGCAATATTTGTCTCTCCTGGAGATGTCCCCCGGACCACCACCATCTTTAAAGTGAATCAGGGATCTGCAGGGATGGAATTTGATTAGCGGGGATGCATGCACAGTGCAACGCAAATCAAATCAGCAGTTTTATAGTCACATGTAAAGGGTTGCTGTGTAAAGTCAGACAGTACACAGGAACCACTGCTAGGCTCACTCAATATGTCCCCCACGTGTGCTACTGTGGTTGAGAGCTAGCCAAAGCACATGATGGCTATGGCAACGAAATAAAGTGATCCTTGTCTTAACTCCATCAACCCGCATGGAAGTATCGAATACTTTTCTTTGCCCCAGGCTGGCCAAAGAAAACTGAGGAATTGAGAAGTCGTGTGAAGAGCATAGCACCCTAGCGGCAGGCCACATAGGCTAAAGTCTGTCCTGCAGCCAGGCTTTCCCTTGTTTGTAAATTAGCTGTGAGTAATGCATTCTGGGAAGCTGCCCCGCTGCAGGGCTGCTCCCTCGCTGCCGGACACTCCCATGCTCCCCGTTGACATTGCTTTCCAAAATCCGTCCTGATGCACCTAGTCTGTCAGTGGCCGCCCCGGGGGGTACTACGATACCCCGCATGGCCTGATCCCCGGCCCTCTTCCCTTCCCCTCTCTGGGCCCAAGCCAGCTGAACCGTGTAAGTCCCTGCAATTGCAAACATGGTGACCCCAAATGGGATTGACAGATTGTAGGCCACGGATGCAGCAGCCACCAGTCCACCAACATCTATTTCTACTGGTGGGAGGAAAGCGCTTGCATGAATTGGTGGCATATTGCCCAGTGTAGAGATGCAGTGTTAATCAGCTTTATAAAAAGAAAGAAAGTTCCTGCCATAACAATGAACATGCTTTATTGGAACACAGCTAAGCGAAAGGCTTTCAAATTCTGTTTGTGTGAGATCTGTATGCAATAAATTGAAAGAACTAACTGTATTAGGCTGTATTCTCTTTGCGCTGTTGCACTTATCCGTGGGTCTGATAAAAAGCCTGCCACACATGGGTCCCCAAGCGCACATTAGAGAGCCTGGGGGGTCCCTAAGTGTCACCCATGAAATCAGGATGTTAGGGTATGAAAAACAGGGGAGGGACCGCTAGTAATTCTCATTATTGTTAAATGTTCATCGTCCCTGGTGTTGAATTTGCCTTAGCTAGACTCGGGCTGCCAAGAGAAGTGCCAAACAATGCTACTATGCGAGCAGGAGTTAGCTTCGAAACTGCTATGGGATACGAACATCGTCTTAATAACAAGTCTGACCCCAAATTCATGATAGAACAGGATTTGACTTTCAAGCTTTCCTCAACACTTGCTGTAAATAACCAAATCTTACGAGAGGAATAATTACATGGTGTGAAAATGCTAAATTCCCCACTTATTCCCTCCAAAGGTCAACAGCAATTTGTTTGCAATTAATGTAAAGAAGGAACTGCAGGGCACCCACACACACACACACACACACACACACACACACACACACACACACACACACACACACACACACACACACACACACACACACACACACACACACACAGAGTTTGCACTCTGGCCCTCCAAAAATCCACTACGCTGATTTGACTGGCAGAGAGAAAAGAAGTTCTCAACAGCAGATTTTTGACACCCATAATGGCTTAATGTCTGGGTTTGACAGAGATATTGGGGGAAGAGAGTGACTCTTTGCGCGTCGGTGTGGCCCGGGGGCTTTTGCTGTCACAGCCGATGACAGTAACTTTCTCCATGCAGATTAAATTGGTGTTTACAGATTTGCCCTGGGTGTACATTTTTTCCCCCTGCTGGGTCTACTGGCTGATGATGAGTTGCAGGCGAGACCAGCCGCTCGAGACACTGATGCGTACGCTTCCATCACACGGAGCCGTTAGTAGCTTACCAGGCATCCAAGCACCGCTGCTGCAGAGCTGCACAATCTGGTACAGAACGAGCCGCAGAATTAAACACAAATAGGCTAAAACTGTTCTATCTGAATGCCCTTCAGAATTTGCCTGATGTTGACTGTGCCATGTGTTTATTTTGATACTATTGTATTACACTGTGAGGCGTGCTGGACCACTTACTTCTTTACCTAAGTCACTTACAACCAATATTTACTATGACTAACTACAAACTTACTCATTTACTTACTTATTTGTCGTGCATCAGAGTTCATGTTACAATGTTACACTGTTACAATGTTAAAATGTTACACGGTTACAATGTTACACTGTTAAAAATGTTACAATGTAACAATGTTATACTGTTACAATACAATTTTACAATTTCATTCAGCAGATGCTTTTATCCAAAGTGAGTTACATCTGAGTGTTAATACAACACAAGCAAGCAAGGATCTATAGTCAGGAGGCGACAATGCAAGTAAGCGCCAAAAAAACTAGGTTCAAGTCCGATAAGACATATAGGTGTCAACAGGCAGTGCACAAAGGCCATGCATAAGGTGGATAGAAGCACTTTTTTTTTAATGTTCGTAAAAAAGCTGGGTCTTAGCTTCTTCTTAAAGACCATTGTTGGTTCAGTAAGTGTGGGCCATACCAGCCAGTCCTGTTACACACCCTTTAAGGTGAAACACACAAACGGGGTTAACAGAACACCCTCGTCTGTCCTGTGATGTCGGCGGTAAACAGCGACTACAGGCTCCGTTAAGTCCAGCAGAGTGTTACAGTGGATATCGATGAAGACCTCCACGGTTTCATAAGTGTTCTCATTCAGCTGGGGTTGTTACAGCTGGCTAGTAAAAGAATGTGTTCAAAGTTTAAAGACACACTGGATTGTTTTCACAGATGCCTTTTTTTCCCTCGTAGGCCCAACTTCAAAAAGGAAAGGAATTTGGCTCATCTCAGTGTGTGTCTTTGGCCATGCATGTTAACCTATGGAAATCAGATGGACAGATATTTGTTGTAAAACTTAATCTAAGCGCGTTCACAACAGTACATGTCATGAAGTGGCGATTAAATTGCAGGTTTCTGTTGCTGTTGGAGCGAAGTAAAGAAAAATAATACAACCACTGTGGTTGTTGGGATTTGAGGCCGTTAAAATACATTAGATCATTCATTGTCAATGTCGATAATGGATGTATTTTTAAAGTGCAGGAATAACATACAACAGAAAGATATTTCTTTTTGTAGAATCAAAATGAAGCAGCCATGTTGGGTTTGTTGTGGAACGGTACAGAAGAGCTTATATTCTATAAAGCTGATGGTTTTATTTGCAAAGATGAGAAAGCTGTACTAATGTTGATTCCATATCATAAAATAATAAGACGTGATCAGCAACTATGCAACATATGACCCAGTCTTTGTGGCACGTGTGTAATTTGTACTGATGAAACTTGACGTGTGCAGTCGTGGAAAACGCCATGTTGATGAGAAAAAGTGTCTTCAGTATGAAGTACATTTTGTTAGTGCAATTGAACTCCATTTAAAAAAAACCCAAAACAAAACAAATAAACAGTGAAATTTCTGACTCGGAATCAAGATTATAGCACCAAAATGTGTAATATTTCATAACTGTACTTCAGCATATTGACCAGTTTTAACTCCATTCTTCAGCACGGTGGTAATTATCATATAACTCACTCCATCTTTCATGCAAAATAACACCTGACTGGATGTGCTTGCAGCTGCCGTCAGTTTTTCCGCGATATCGAGCAGGTTTTTATTAAGATGTAAAAATGCTACTTAATTGACTTCTCCATCGTGTTGAGACAGAGCGGCAACAGTGGATGAGCGGGGAACGCGTAGACGCACATCCGGAAAAGTGTGTATTAATTTCAGGTTGTAAACAGTGGTCTCTGAGGCACTGGGCTGTTATCGAGTTGTGGCCCCCGGCACAGGATTGATCCACTTCAGTCCAACAGCGGGGGGCCGGGAGCTCTGGAGGGGCTCAGCAGGGCTCCAAATCAATAAGGTTAATAGATGTGGGGGCCACGCAGTCAGAGGTGTACAGCCTGGCATTTTCGGTGCCGATGAGGAAAATTCCTGATGACGAGGTGTCTCTTCTGGAGCCTGCATTAATGTCACCCTGATTACCTGGAGCCAAGATGTCAGATATAGCAGGTCCGTGGAGCCTTGCTCGCTGGCCATTAACTGGAATTAGCTTAACAAGGGGGCCCTTCAGACGCTAGACTTTAACTTGCAACCTCTTCATCCCTTGTCCATTGAGCACAAATTGCCACCCCTCCACCCCCTTTACTCCTTATTCTATTCTTTCTCTCTGATTTCTACAATGCCAACAGTTTCATAATCACTTGATGAGTAATTTCCTCTCATTTGGGATTTGGAGAGTAAGGTTTCATTTAGACTTTTTTTTTCCTCCACACTCAATTTTGTGGTCTTTCTCACTTCACGTTGTTGAGAACATAATTATACAAGAGGAGGGAGAGCAAGAAAAAAAAAGACGCGATGTCAAAATTACAAAATGTTAAAGAACAAAGAATAAAAAGAATACATGTTAGCTAGCTTAACTATGAATGCTGCTTTTTGACATTCATAGAATCTTCCAAGAAACAAAAAAAAAACACACGTGTGTGTGTGTGTGTGTGTGTGTGTGTGTGTGTGTGTGTGTGTGTGTGTGTGTGTGTGTGTGTGTGTGTGTGTGTGTGTGTGTGTGTGTGTGTGTGTGTGTGTGTGTGTTATCATAGTCCAGGCCTTCAGTCACCACACTGGATTTCCTTATTTCGGGCACAATTCCTCAGTACAATTCCTCAGTGCTTGTGAAGTCTTTTGTAAATTTCCCTCACACAGGAAGTTTGTGCTTGGCTTTCCCACACTGTGATATCCACAAGACTATTAAGATTTCTGAATAGGCCACTTCACTTGCTTCCAGACTTACAGCAGAGCCTGAATGGCGAAATGCAAATGAGGTGCTTGCTGCTCTATTCTCTCTGTACCTGGCTAATGTCTGCACAGATGCCAAGTGTGTGTGTACTATGTGTATGTGTGTGTGTGTGTGCATTTCAGTGTGTGTGAGTGTGTGAATGGTTGTGCATGTGCACATGTGCATGTGTGTGTGTGTGTGTGCATGCACCTCTCTGTGTCTGTTAAACCACAGCGGACGGGGAGGAGGCTGGTCAGTGCCACACCTGCAATTAAAAATGCACCTGCATGGGCTGAATTAAGGTGCAAAAAGGAGGAAGTCATGCTGACTCCGCTACCCGCGGCCCCCGTAAACAAAACACCGAAGTCATTTGCAATAAAGGAATCAGTTGTCTCCTTTCCCCTTTCTAAAGGGCTCTTTGCATAGGAAATCAGTTGTCTCTCCCATCGAGGACACCATGCGGTGTGGGCTCCAGTGAAAATGAGTTTTGGCATTGTTGCGGCGAGGCACCCCCCCCCCCCTAATAAACTGTGGAGGATTAGGGGGAGAAGAATGTAATAAAGGATAGTCATTTTATCGTGACAGACATTTTTAGAGGGGGTTGGGGCAGTCAGAGATTTGGAGGATAATCAGACCTGGTTTTTTTTGGGGAGGGGGGTCCTAACTTTTTTGGGCCGGTAAGTTGCTCGACTGAAACAGGGAATAAAAAAGTATTATTTTAACATGTGCAGAGTTAGAGACGGGAGAGACTTTGTGAGACGGCTGAGTGAATTATTAAATCGTTACAGCTCGTGCAGAAAATTATATGTTAATCTGGACATGTCGAAGGGTTTGTGTGTGTTTGGGAGTGAAGTTGGCAGCCCCAATTTTTCTCTTTTTCTGCAGAGGAATTAAAAGCATAGTTGTCGGCGTGTTTAAATAAGGCCTGAAATGAGGAGACAACACGGGGATCGCCGGTTCGAATCCCCGTGTCATCTGCGGCTTGGTCAGGCGTCTCTCCACAGACACAATTGGCCGTGTCTGGAGGTGGGAAGCCAGATGTGGGTATGTGTCCTGGTCGCTGCACTACCGCCTCCTCTGGTTGGTCGGGGCGCCTGTTCGGGGGGGGGGGATAACTGGGGGGCAGAGGGGGAAAAACCCGGTCCAGAAAGTAAAAACCCTAACCGTGTCTTTATTCCATCCATGCATTAAACCAGCTGATTTGGGAAACCAGTCAGTGCAATCTGATGGTTTAGTACATGGGTGGAGTAAAGACACGGTTAGGGTTTTAACTTTCTGGCCCGGGTTTTTTCCACCTCTGCTGGGGGGAATAGCGTGATCCTCCCACGCGCTACGTCCCCCTGGTGAAACTCCTCACTGTCAGGTGAAAAGAAGTGGCTGGCGACTCCACATGTATTGGAGGAGGCATGTGGTAGTCTGCAGCCCTCCCCGGATCAGCAGAGGGGGCAGAGCAGTGACCGGGACGGCTCGGAAGAGTGGGCCGGGTACAATTGGGGAGAAAATAAAACAAACAAACAAACAAACAAACAAACAAACAAGGCCTTCGCTGTAAATGATACTAGTGAAGTCTGAGTCTGGGACGGTCTCGCTTTGACCATTCTTATTGTTTCCTGCTCATCACTTCTGAATAAATGTAATCTATTTTCTACACACTAAAATACATCAGATAGAAATTAACCTTGAGTCATTAGAATCTCTTGTCAGTATTAATTCTGGTGGCGTTGCCAGAACTGTACGTTGGTGGTAGTTTCGGTGTTAATTTCTTTGATCAGGATGCCAGTTCCCGTCCGGCCTCCCCGGCCTCCCCCCTCGGTCTCGGCGCGTGCGGTTGGAAACACTTCTGAAACGGCCGCTAACAGCAGGTGAGAGGCCGCCGAAACTTTGAAGCTTCAGCTCCTTATTGATCCAGTGCATATTCTAAAGAATCAAAAGACGGCTTCAGAGGCACGGCTAAACTCTCAGAGACGCCACGCGCCCCGGAAAGGCCGCCGGCGGCAGCGTGAACAAGCAAAGCAGGTGGTGGCCGCCGGCCAGGACCCTCAGCCCCACAGCCCCAACCACAACTTTAAAGCTTCTCTCTTAACGCCGGGGGCGTCGTAATATCAAATATAGCTCTGATATGGCTCCAAATTTAATTGCCGTTTGCTTTTTTTACAGAGATGGAAATTTAAAAAAAAAGGTTCCAATGGCAAAATGAGGCTTATCTTGCTTAGACAATATAATAATTCCAAAATAACCCCTCACAGGAGGACGTTAACGCCTCATAGGAACGTGGGGTTTTGAAGTTTTGGTTGCTATTAGAGGATACAGAGAGTGCTGCTGACAGCATCCAGACCTGTCCTCCAGGTAACCTATCACCCTGACAACGAGCAATACACAGAGTCATCAGCTCATCCCCTCAACGACTCCCACCATCAGCAGGATTGATGACTGTCAAGGAACTAGGTGGACGCCGGAATTGGAGCATCTCTCTGAAACCGGCGTATAAATCCACACTGCAGCAACCTGCAGGCCCGGCGCCCTGATGTATGCCCGTCCTCCGCTCTCCTTGGCTGCACATGGGAATTATCGGAGCCTTTCTGGGACCAGCGGGAACCGGTGCTGCCATGACTGGCTCGCTGCTGGATTACCCCCATCGTGTGAGCCTTTGGCCTCTCTCTCTCTCTCTCTCTCTCCCCCCCCTCTCTCTCTCCTCGTGACGACACAGGGTCGAGTTCAGGAGGGGCTGATTTAACTCATTCGCCACAGCCCGCTGCCACTGGCCTCTCTCGCCCGCCCGCTAATTCCGAGGCGATGCTAAGTGTTCCTGAAATGAGGAGACAAAAGTGCCTCTTTATTGTCGGATTCACGGAGATGGAATTTCTCGGTATGATGGGGATGACTTGTGCCTCGCTCTCCGCAGGGAGCAATTCCCGACAAAATTCAGCTAGGGGTATTCTGGGGGTCTTGTTTGTCGCCGTGGCAAATTCATAAATATGTGACTTGCACCGTACATCTTCTCTTTTGTGGTTGTTGTCGTTGACTTCAAGTGATGTATGTTTGTAGCCCTCTTTTAGGAACGTTATATTCCGGGGGGGGGAGGAGTGTGGGAGGTGTTAAGGTTACTTGGGCACAGATCTTGACTGGAG
Source organism: Lampris incognitus (assembly GCF_029633865.1). Lineage (NCBI taxonomy): Eukaryota > Metazoa > Chordata > Actinopteri > Lampriformes > Lampridae > Lampris > Lampris incognitus. The sequence continues at coordinate 10,742,505 of NC_079229.1, forward strand.
GAGAAACAAGATGCAAATTCAGACGGATAAGCAAATGTTTAGCTTTACACTGAGCTCCGGGGACACAGTGTGAAGCCTAAATATGATTTTAAGGTAAATGTGAAGTCCTTTGCCACAGCGGGAGCCCCTTCACTTGTGAGAACGTGTCGGCCGAATGTGGGCCGACCAAAAAAAGAAAAAAAAAGGAAAAAGCATTGTTTGTAGTAAACAATAGCGTAAATGGTATTTTTCTATTTTTTGCATTCATGAGAGGAAAGCCACCCAGATACGGGGAGAAGATGCAAAATCCACACAGAGAAGCCCCCGGGATGACCCCCAAGGTTGGACAACCACAGGGTTTGAATCCAAGAACTTCTTGCTGTGAGGCGACCGCACGTCGCCCTTTCCACCCACAAACCAAAGACATGTAGGTCAGGTGGCTCGGCCGTACTAAACCGTCCCTAGGTGTTAATGTGTCAGCCCTGTGATGGCCTGGCGGCCTGTCCAGGGTGTCTCCCGCCTGCCGACCAATGACTGCTGGGATAGGCTCCAGTGTCCCATGACCCCGATCGGGATAAATGGCTTGGATGGTGGAATATTTCACACATTAAACCCGGGGCTCTGCTATAGTTGCTTGGATGTGTGTGTGTGTGTGTGTGTGTGTGTGTGTGTGTGTGTGTGTGTGTGTGTGTGTGTGTGTGTGTGTGTGTGTGCTTGTGTGTGTGTGTGTGTGTGTATGTATGTATATATATATGTATATATGTGTATATATATATATATATATATATATAGTATATATAGTATATATGTATATATGTATATATGTATATATGTATATATATATATATATATATATATATATATATATATATATATATATATATATATATATATATATATATATATATATATGTACTGTGGTGTCAGCGGATGGTTGTCCATTGGCAGTGGCAGAAGCAGTTCCTCTGACTGGAATGGACACAGCATTGAACTTCTCGCTTGCCTCATCCTCTCATTTGACTTGGGATGCGCCAGTTTCAGCAAAAGTATCTGATGACCTTCTGTTTTACTGACTGGGTCACCATTAACATACATTACTTTAAGTCTCATGGATGAACTGCAGGGGTGACTTGAGAAGGCTTGAGAAACACTGGGACATGGCTACAACACATCTTCAGACTGTTCCTGAAGAAACCCAAGAATTGTCAAAAATCATCCGGAAACTTCCGTCATAATTGCATGTTGATTAAAGATGAAATCTGTGATTTCTCCAATCCCCGTAGTTCTCCTTCTGCCAGCAGTGAGAACTACAAACAGGGTGTAGCAGCCATTGTCACTCAGGTGCCATCAGCTCATCAGTAAGCCGTCCTCACCCCTGTAAAAACGATATCCTCACTCCAAAGAATCAGATTTATCATCAAGTACAAGAATATACATGGAATTTGTCTTGGTATGTCAGTGCAAGAGGGAAAAATCAACAGTAAGTAGTGAACTACTACTACTACTACTACTACCACTACTACTACTACTACTACTTCTTCTTCTTCTTCTTCTTCTTCTTCTTCTTCTTCTTCTTCCTCCTCTTCTTCCGGCTTGTTCCCTGTTCCCCGAGGGTCACCACAGAAGATTGGATAGTTTCCATCGGTACCCCGTGAGGGCACAGCACCGATGGCGGTCGTTGATAACCCGGGCCTTGACCGATCCAGTATGGTCTTGTCAATCCGCATAACGATTCGGCAAAAACTTACATCGGATGTTGGAAAAAGGGAAAAAGTAAAGATAAAAGTTAAAAAGAATAACAAATTATATATATATATATATATATATATATATAATAAAAATAAAGTCTACTAAGATGTAATCAATACCTGTTCAGAATTGAACGTGAGTTCAAGGCTGACACAATTTAATCCAAAGTATTGCAAACTGCATCAAACTATATGGGAACACTATTCAACTGTAATACTGATCGTAGATTTGGTAGATTAATCATCCAACAGATGCATCGCCACATCACCATCATGTTTCCGTCCTTTTTTTCTGTTTGAGTAGGGACGTGTTTGCTGCTACATCAGTATCCGTGCTACCAGGTCAACATATCGACAGCCGTATAGAGGGAGGGTCTCCTACCATAGTAAAGATGCTAGTTAGTACCATCGAACCTGGTTCCATGGCTCACATGGATAAAATAACGATTTACTAAAGAGGAAAAATCTCAGATTTCAGAGTTAACAAGATGGCTGCATCATCTCCTTTCAGGGAAGGTTGCAGCTGAGCTGAGGAATGAAAGCTCATCCTGCCTTTTCTCCTGACACAGAACAACAATGCATACAATGAGCCTACTGACCCTTAAAACCCCTTCTTTCTTTGTCAGTGTGTGGATGTTTCATGCCATGTTTTCTTTTATAGGCTGTGTTTCTTTAAGTGTTCAGTTTGTTGTAAGTTGCCTGTAGCCTACAATGGGTGTGTGTCTAAGTTCTCACAGCCTTATGGTCCCTCAACCCCATTTTATTGAACTTACCTACACTTAACTTAACCTACCTTAATCTACCTTAAACTCCACCTCTACCTAACCCTAACCTTAACCCGTAGCTTACCTTAACCTAACCTTAACTGATACCTAACCTTAACCCATAGCTAACCTATTGGATAGCTAACCCACCGGGCTGAGGGAACACAGGACTGACCCCGCCCATAACTGCCTTTAACCCTTTTAACTGATGCAGCCCACCATCTGAACAGAGACCCCTCCTCAAAAAAAAAAAACATCCAAGGAGACACAAAGTGAATAATGTTCTCATATTAATAAGGCGAACAAGGGGGCGTCCAGGTAGCATAGCGGTCTATTCCATTACCTACCAACACTGGTGAACTCCGGTTCGAATCCCCGTGTTGCGTCCGGCTTGGTCGGGCATACTTACAGACACAATCGGTCGTGTCTGCAGGTGGGATACTGGATGTGGGTACGTGTCCTGGTCGCTGCACTAGCGCCTCCTCTGGTCGGCCGGGGCGTCTGTTCGGGGGGGGGGAATAGCATGGTCCTCCCTCGCACTACATCCCCCTGGTGAAACTCCTCACTGTCAGGTGAAAAGAAGCGGCTGGCGACTCCACATGTATCCGAGGAGGCATGTGGTAGTCTGCAGCCCTCCCTGGATCGGTGGAGGGGGTGGAGCAGCGACCGGGACGGCTCGGAAGAGTGGGGTGATTGGCCAGGTACAATTGGGGGGAAAATTTAAAAAAAGAAGGGGAACAAGGGCTCATCTTCACATTGGTTCACTATACTCAGATGATACTCAATTCCTGGTTGTACGTTGTGAAGGTTTGCACTGCACTGAGTCACTCTGACCAAGTAACAAGAAGCCCTCTTACTGCTACGATCTGATGTGCAGTAGGACTGCAGCAGCCTAAAGCCGCATCAGTCGACACTTCTTTTGGTTCTCGGTTCTGCTGGTTAGTTCAGGGTGTGGGAACCTCATAATGCCACAGAGCAGACAGGGGCAAGTGAATAGCGGCTGTGGGCGTGGTAGGACATTTCCTCTCCTTTAGTGTTTGTGATCCGTGTCATGCAATTAGACACCAAACACGGCAAATCGTCTTTAATTCAATTACGATTTATGTCTGCTGAGAACTTGTGACGTGTGAATCGTCTGAACCGGCCTGGCTGGGGAAAACCAAGTCCCAAATGAGCTGCGAGTTCAAACTTTTTTGTGGCGTTCACATTTGTTTTCAACATAGTATTTTTCTTTTTAACATAATTCTGCCACAAAGCTTCGGGAAGGCACAAGCGGGACGTGTGGAAATGGTGTGAAAAAAGTCCCGTATCTGTGGCCAAAAGAATGAGCCGTGGCAGACTGGAGATCGTGAATGGGGCCTTTTACAGGTCACGGAGTCCATTCATGGCGGTGACATCGTTATTATCTGACCGTCATAGATGGGCCTAATTAATATTCTAATCATAGGTCTCCATTGTAAGCAAAATCATCCTCTGAGTGCCTTTTCTGCTCAGAATCGGTTGCTCATTGACTCCGTTAGTGAGAAATAAACCCTCGAAACAAGAGAACTAATGGCTAACTTGTAGAGGAGTATGAGCTTTGTGCTTTTTTCCTCATTTCACTCTGTCTGTTTGCACCAAAAAGCACAGGAAAAGCTATTTATTTGCTTGTTTGCGTGATTGCTTATCTGTTTGTTTTGTGTTTTTCACCCTCATTAACCTGAGAGGAGCAAGAGATAAGGAATCATGTAGGTATGTAGGAGAGACCTTGCAGAAATCAGCCAAAGTGACGTTGTTGTAGGCCCGACAGCAAAGAAGAAAGTCTGGAATGAAAAAAACGCAACCACGGCTAATGTGACAAAGAGCAACGCGAGACAACAGATAAAATCAAAATGCATTCAAACTTGCTCAAGAGATGATACACATATACATGGCTTCTACCTCAAATACCCATTATAAACATCGACAGTAATTTCCTTCAAGATTTCCTGAGGAAGAGGACTACAGGTCATACAGAGGCAGGCCTACAAAGGCCTTTCAGATGAAAATGCACCTCTGAACACATCTATAATTGACACAGCGAGCCAGTCCCCCTCAACAAACAAGCTCCCGTGACGAATGCGAGATTTACAGTCATTATAAACCTCAGCACTCCATAAACACAGACAGAAAACGTGGAAGGAAGCACGCGAATATAAACCTGCACCATAAACCAGCGCCGGCACAACCACAGCGGCGACCGCAGTCTCTGCAGTCGCACAAGAAAAGTAAGACAAATTTTTCCCCATGAAAAAAAGTTCATTTTCCTGTTAAATGTCTTCGCAAGGTGCTGAATATGTCCCCTGATCAGACGATAATCCTTATTTGATGTCCCCACATATTTCTGGTTCATAATCTGAGCAAAATATAAGTAGTGTATACATTTTTAGCTGAGTAGCGTGAAACGCAAGGGGAAAAAACGTGCGGTCAGGGTAGGCAGGGTACGCCGTGCCTGCCCTGTGATGGTTTAATCAAAATAACCATACGACAAATTCATAACGACATCAAAATCTCACTCTCGTGACGAGTATGCTGTGTTATAACGTACTTTTAATGATATTTTTATGTCCCTGTCCTTTCCAAGTCCTGAAACTTCTAAGAGCGAGACGCCGTGTAGCCCACAAGCTCGCCTACTTTGTCCATGGGAGGGGTAGGCTCTGCTTTTTTTAGGATCGCCTTTAACGTTGCGAAGGTCGGCGTTTGCACATGTGTATTGCGTAGCTTGAGCGGAAATCAGCGGATGAGGAAAGGCACCGCTTATGGCGGGAGTGCGAGCCAATCAGAGCCATCAACGTCACGTCACATCATGTCAAGTCATGTCACGTCACATCACGTCACGTCATGTCATGTCACGTCATGTCATGTCACGTCATGTCACGTCACGTCACGAGAGATTGGTGGAGAAAGACAGGCGAACGGACTTCATCTTCAAGTGCAGGTAAGACACTGACTTTGCACTTTCATGCTCGTGGCAGTGTTAAAGTAAAGTAATCTGTAAATGTGTTTTTCATGTAGTGTAGCTGTGTCGGACATGTTAACATATAAACATGATTTTTAATTTGATTTTATTCTCTGCATTTTGACTTTATAGAATGCTGTCCTGCACCAGACAACCATCGCTGGAACGCCTTCCCTGTCAGCTGCACACACTCCTTATTTCACTGCCTTATTGTTAATAGCTCTTTATATTATTCTGTAGATATGTTTTCATTCAGGCTTCGCTGTTCATTTTTACAAATCTATACAACATCTGAATTGATATTTATGGTTCAATTTTAGACTTCTAGTTTGAATTGATATTTATGGTTCATCTTTACAAACCTATACAAATGTAGAGTCCACAAAGGTATGCTGCCACTGTTCTCACATTCATGCATTTTTGCAGTTGTGTATCTGAACTGAAGTGTGTAGCTGCAGTGGATGCCTGCATACATGCTTTGCAGCCAGTATTATTTATCATGCTTTGGTCACTTTGTGTTTTCTAAGATACTGGCCAAATGTGAAATTGAGTACTGTGAAAGACATGACTACATGGGTCTTAAATGGCTCCCAAAGTCACACTTCTCTTTTTCTTTTTTTTTACTTGTAGTTTTGTCGTTTTGCCGTTTTTTTTTTCCCCAGGCGGGCTCAAGGCGTCATGCCACATTTTCTTCTCATTGATCGACAATTCACCTCCCACTAATACATCAAAAACAGCCATGGATGGAAGTTGTCAATATTTACTGTTCACTTTCACTATACAATTTTTGTGATTATATTGATTCATTTTTTAAAATGTTTACAGGTTGTTATACCATGATATGATGTAGTTGAACTGGATGGGGACGTAACTGCACAGGAGAAGCAGTAATGATGGGATATATGCTATTATATGTTTACCTTCTCACCAGTTGTCACCATATATGCTGATGATGTCACTTTGTATCTTATAAGTTTGTTTCTATATTGTTTTGGGGTAAAAGCATGCCCTAAGTGACTAACTGCTATTTTCACATGTATCACCCCTACAATTAGTGTTTCAATTGATCTATAGGTGACCTCAATACATATGATGTCAACTTTCTGTCATCTCAGATCCCAGTTTACTTACATGGATCCATTCTCAGTTCTGCTCTCAGTCATTTTATTTTACATCATAATACTGGAAGTGAATTAATGAAATGGTACATAATTTAAATATATGTATTTGTGTATTTTACATAAGTTAAATTAAATATTTTTACCACAAATGTTGTTTCTATGTGTTGTGCTTGTGTTCTTTTCAGGTAATGTTTCAACAATATTTACAAATGTTGTTATTAATAACTGCTGTTTGTATTGACCACAATGAAATCCACAATGGTTTGGGATCTCTAAGGAAAGGCAGTTGTGTCGCTTAAGTTTCACAGCTATCAAAAGCCATATAAAACAAGAAAAAAGTACTTCATATATATTTTGACAGTATTTTTGTTTAGGTATTCATTTGGAGTGTAGTTCAGCCAGGGGGGCACAATATTCTAGAATGTTCTAGAAGGCTGTGGCAGTTGGAAGAACGAAGAAGGATTAGATTGTTATAAAACATCAGAGAGCACACCCATCCATCCATTATCCAAGCCCCTTATCCCAACCAGGGTCGCAGGGATGCTGGAGCCTATCCCAGCAGTCATTGGGCGGCAGGCGGGGAGACACCCTGGACAGGCCGCCATTACATCATAGGGCCCCCCCACCCACCCACCCCACCACACCCCACACACACACACATTCACACCTAGGGACAATTTAGTATGGCCGATTCACCTGACCTACATCTCTTTGGACTGTGGGAGGACACCGGAGCACCCGGAGGAAACCCACACAGACACGGGGAGAACATGCAAACTCCACACAGAGGGCGACCCGAGACGACCCCCAAGGTGGGACTACCCTGGGGCTCGAACCCAGGACCTTCTTGCTGTGAGGCGACCGCGCTAACCACTGTGCCACCATGCTGCCCTAAAGAGCACAAAAGGATGTAATTTGTGTTTGTGAATGCCCACTTCCTACCCAGCCACTGACCTCACCGCACACCACTGTGGTGCAGTATTTGTAGTATGTCGTATCGATAGTGGGGCTTCTATCAAGCCAGTTTATGCAAATTTCGACATTTTGAACGGCAAAAGGCTGAATGGAAACACAGAATTTTGAAAGAAAAAAATCCCAAATATTGCAAAAAAAGTTTACATGCTCCCTTGAGGTGGTTTTTGCTTCTGTTGATGAAGAGTTAACACACTAAATGGGCTATGGGAACACATTTGCCAAATTAAAAATAAAACGTGAATAGAATTTAATTGTGTCTTCATCTTAACTGGTCCATCGTTGTTGTGGGTGTTGAGGCACGCAGGTATGATGGAGGACAAGTAAAACTACGTTCAGGGTCTTATTTGCTTAAGCAGGTCTGGTGGAACTGCAACTAATTCACATTTTACTTGTTGTGACTTCAGAAAAGTGTGCTTTAAATTCACGTGATAACTGAATGGGAACATAGCTACTGGCTCCTCAGTCTTAACTGCGGGGTCATTTAAATTCCTTGGAAACCCAAATCCCAAGACCACAAGTGGAAGGAACTGAATCAGAAATGGATTGTCCTGTAGGAGATAAAGAAATTCAATCTGACACAGACAACAAAGGCCAGTCCTACACGTCCATCGCCGAATCCATCCTCAGCTCTTCTATAACTATCTGGTTTGGTTTCAGCCATCTCTCAGGACAGACCCGGCCTACACCACATTAACCAGTCCACTATGCCCAATCCACTATGACCGGCCCAGTGTCCAGGGCCCCACGACTCCAGCTCCTCAGTGTTAGATCGTAGGTTAGATGTTCCCTGACCTGCCCTCATCCTGCCCAACTCATATTGCAATATCAACCATCCACACATTCACTTTGCATCAGCTGTAAATGCTAGTTTTCCTTTAAGTTGTTACTGTACTGTATTACTTACTAATAGAAATATTCTTCCAATTCTTATACGAAGAGCAGTACTCCCAAGATCTGTTTGTTTTTTTTGTTAAAATGCCTCTCATTAGTCAATAACCACAAGTGATTTCTCTGTACTGTGAGGATTGTACTATACTGTGCTGTACTGTGCTGTAATGTTCTGTACTGTACTATACTATACTGTGCTGTACTGTGCTTTCCTGTACTATACTGTACTGTACTGTGCTGTGCTGTCCTGCACTGTACTGTGCTGTGCTGTGCTGTACTGTAGTGTGCTGTGCTGTGCTGTACTGTAGTGTGCTGTGCTGTTCTGTGCTGTTCTGTACTGTTCTGTGCTGTACTGCGCTGCGCTGTTCTGTGCTGTGCTGTATTGTGCTGTACTGTGCTGTATTGTGCTGTACTGTGCTATGCTGTGCTGTGCTGTGCTGTACTGTTCTGTGCTGTTTTGTTCTGTGCTGTATTGCGCTGTACTGTGCTGTATTGTGCCGTAATGTACTGTGCTGTGCTGTGCTGTACTGTAGTGTGCTGTACTGTAGTGTGCTGTACTGTAGTGTGCTGTGCTGTGCTGTACTGTAGTGTGCTGTTCTGTACTGTGCTGTGCTGTGCTGTTCTGCACTGCGCTGTTCTGTGCTGTGCTGTATTGTGCTGTACTGTGCTGTATTGTGCTGTACTGTGCTATGCTATGCTGTGCTGTGCTGTACTGTTCTGTGCTGTTCTGTTCTGTTCTGTGCTGTGGTGTATTGCGCTGTACTGTGCTGTATTGTGCCGTAATGTACTGTGCTATGCTGTGCTGTACTGTAGAGGCCCACTTTTCGCAAATCCTTTTATCCTAAACTTGTACAACAACACTTCTTTTTTTGCATAATCTTTTAATTTATAACTATTTTTTACACTGTTATTTCCTCCTCGGTGCACAAGCTGCAGGGATGCACCATTTTCTTATTTCCATTGCAAAATTAGTTACACACCACATTTTAAAATCTTGTGTCTTGTGTTCTTTTATGTGAGTGTGGTGGCCAGTGATACAGAGAACTTGCAAAAAAACTCAATGAGATGAGGATCCTTCAAAATAAGACTTTTATTGACGAATCACAAAGTCTGAGTCAGGTCTGCAGAGTGACTGAAAATCAGACAAAAGCCTTCCTGTCTTTGTACCATTTACAAATCTAGTGAACAATCTACTTGCGTCAGTCAATGTCCTGCTGTTAGTCAGGGACCTTGTTGATCAGGACATGTTGGCCTCTCTATTGATGTAAGGATGACGTTAGGATGTCTTCAGTCCTCCCCCTTTGACAGTCTAATGGTTGTCTTGATATGCTACTACTACTGCTGCTACTGTTTTCTGCATAATAAGGGTTACTTTTGTGCATAAACAAGTTTATCTTCTACTGATGTTATGTCCTGGTTATATGGCCTTGTGCTACTTGCCACGCTTGTTTGTCACCGGATACCCACATGTGCCCTTGCATACTACCATATGAGCATCCCGCCCAGGAAAACTCATTTTATGTGCAAATCCAACTGGTGAATTAAAAAAAAAAAGGTTCTGATTCACAAGTCTAGTAATAATGCAGAAAATCTATATCAGTAACAGTTGCTTTTTACGATTGTAGTATGCTCCTGTACCGTTTGGTCAAAAAGTAAAACAGCAAAATCTCATCGAAAAATACAACTTGCACCTAATCTTACATTTTCTGACCCTCCAATAGTAACAAATCTAATTTCAGTATGAATATTTTGTTGTTAAGGTGCCACAATAGTTGAAAACGAGTTAGTATTTTTTTTAATAAGCTTGAAAAGACCTGTCACATCTATGTTAAGGTCCTTAGTGTCCGGCAATGGACGACAGGCTCATTAGACCGGCTGCAGACAAGGTCAAGTGCCTGACAGGACCAGCTATTAGTTATGTACAAATATCTCTTGGAATAGACATGCAAGATCTATTTTCATATCAATACTGCTATGTCAGCCAATGTTAATATCATTTTCTTCTATTTCTATCAGGCTCGGTAGTAATCTTCACATTGATAAATGGTACGATGGCACAGCGTAGTGAAATTACAGCTTTGGAATCGTATTTTAATAGCACCGTTGTTTATGAACTGCTTACCAAACAAAAAAAAAACAAAAAAAAAACAACCCTGCCATCATTGTTGTTCCCCCTCAGTTTAAAGATCGTCTCCCTGTTCTCCGTGGGGTGTTGGGATAGTTACGGGGTGTCGCGCAGGAGCGGACCTGAATCCCACCATCCTTCCGGGGCCCACCGCCTCCTACGTGACAGAGCTCCTTCAGACGGGGGAAGTGAACAGACTGCAATGCTAATTTCCACAGGATGATAAATCTGCGGTATGAAATTGTCGGTACAGAGCTTTCGCCCCGAGGCCGCGCGTTATTGCTTTATTCTATTAGTCAGTTATTACCAGCAATCACAGCCCACCCCCACCCCCACCCCCGCCCCCCGCCCCCCGCACGCAAAGTCCCTCTTACATTACATTTATCAGCCGTTGTACAAACGTTGAAAACATATGATGGCAGCGCTCAGAGCCGTGTCTCCTCCGGGGCTGGGGGGGGGGACTGGGGGGGGGCCTCCAGCTGGCCCACGATGCATCTGTTCCCTGAACTTAGGTGGGCACCATAGGGGCCCTACTCCGTCCCGATCCAAGGTTTCACACGATTTGGGGACCTTTTGAAATGGTGCACGGCGAGGCTGCGGCTCAGAGGCGAGAATACCGTTCTCGAACCCGCGCACGTGTTTCACTTAATACCCAATCGCCTGACACCGCGCTCGTGCCGCCCAGACGCCCGACCCTCTGCCCTCTCTCCACTTCCTCTTATGGGAGCTGCGGCCCCGAGGCTATTTACACCCCACTCTGTGGAGTAATTACCATACTGCTTAATACGATGCCCCGGCAACCGGAGGGTGATAACACGCAATTACGCCGCGGCGGTCCTCAAAACGCACGCAGGCAGGCCCGGACCTCTCCGGCCACGAAGACAGAGTACCCATCTAACAAACGTCAACTACCACCGCTTTAATCTGATTATTTTCAATTAATATGCATGTCTCTCCGTCCCGCGACTGCCGCCGCCCCCGACGTTGATGGATTGCGCTCATCCCGGCCCAGGTCTGGCCTGGAGACACCCCATTTTGTTGAATGTCACCTGTTATATATTTTCCCCCGCTCACTTTTCCCTCTTCTTCTATCCTCCCTGTGTCTGCAGGCCATGCGCAGTCTAACCGACCCCCCCCCCCACCGGCCCCCCTTCCCCACCCATCCACATCATCTTTAGGATTAGGGCGATGTGGCGGTCTTGAGCGGGAACAGTGATGTGAAAGGGCGCCGGTATAAACAGGGTGTCGGGATATAATTGTTTGTCGTGTCATTTCTCCACCTCGCTACACCCCTGCGAGTCCTGTTGGAGGGAGCCAGGCAGCCGTGGATGACAGGTGCCAGCGGGCTAGATGTTTATGGTGTTGCCCAGGAGGCTCGCGAGGGGCCCGGGCCCCTCGCGAGACGGCACCGTCTGCCAGAGAGACACGCTTACCCTCGTACGGCGGCCCCGGCGAGTCGCAGCAGCTCAGCCGCTCCACACAAGTCAGGCAGACGAGTGTGGAGGAGGCTCGAGGACATGATGGCGGTGTGCGTGTGTGTGTGTGTGTGCGTGTGAGTGTGAGTAAGTGGTAAGTGTGTGAGTGAGTAATTGTGTGTGTATGTGTGTGTGTGTGTGTGTGTGTGTGTGTGTGTGTGTGTGTGTGTGTGTGCAGAAGACGTCTGTCATTGTTCACCCTACACTTGAATGCAGCGTCTCCAGTTGGACATGCTCTGCATTACAGGCGGACAGCGTAGTGTGGTGGGGTATGTGGTGGGGTATGTGGTGGGGTATGTGGGCACGTGAAGCCGGGCCTGGGACGGCTCGTACCGACGGGCGGCTCAGACGGAGGAGGCGGCTGCGTCACATTTGAGCAGCCTCTCCCGTGCAGCCCGAGGGAGCGCGGTGCCCGCCGTCTGAAGATTAAAACATCCTCTGTCACTTCCTGCTCCGGCGGCTGCTTCCCCGACAAGAGCGGAGATATGAGCCGTGCTTTCCAGCCCCCTCCGGAGCTGATTATCCAGAGCCGGCCTTTCAGCAGCCTCCGCGTGGTTCGTGGTGGTCTCAGAAAACAAGCCACCGGCGTGGCGACATAGAAGGGGGGGCAGATCAGCTGTGTGTTGTATTTGTGTAAGCCATTGTTCCCGCCAAGTACAAAAGGTGAAGCTTGGCTAAGTCCTTTCTCATTTCTGTGTGTGTCTGTGTGTGTGTGTGTCAGTAAATGTGCGACTGTGCTCGCTGGTGTGTTTAGGGCCTCCATTTTGTCTCCACCGTAGCCCGTCAGCAGCCAGCCTCGTCCCAGGGAAAGACCCTGGCGCTCGGACTAGGTGCCATGGTGGGGGCTCTAATAGAGCCATCAGTCAAATGCCTGTTCAGCCGACCGAACCGCAGGGCCTTAGCCTTAATGCTGGGGCACACGGCGTAAGCGCCGAGGAGCGGGGCCGTTTGTCAAAGTGCATCCAACGTGAAGGAAGTTGTTAGTTAAGTGTGTTTGCCCTGTCACACTGCTGCACGGCTACCCCGCTGGAACCGCTCCCTCCACCGGTTTCACCCCTTTTCTTCTTTTTTTCTTTCAATGCCGGCATTGTTTTTGTGTGTGCGTGCATACGTGCACACGCGCACATGTGCATGCATGCATGTGTGCACGTGTGCATGTGTGTGCGTGCGCCTGGAATCTAGAACGATGGCTGAGAAGTTACTGAGTGACGACACTGGCTGGTTTTAAAACATTACACTGTGATGAAAGCGAGTTGTGTACGTGACTAAATGACTGCTCCGCGGGTGCACAAGCAGTCTGGAAAGTGTCTGTGTGGCTGTTTTAAGAGCTTTGGCTCATTGTGTGTGTATGTTTCGGCTACTTCCTGCGTGACCTTCTGGAGGGTGAGAGGATGCACACCCTGTCTCCGCGTGGAGCGGCGGCCACTCCGGACCAGCATTAACAGCGCCGCATCCCGCTATCGCTGCTCACCGCTTCGTCACTGTTTTATGACCTCATTTTCCTCCCTCGCTAAAAGCGACTGCTCGCTCATCTTCGGCCTCTGCCGCACACATGTGAGCGATCGCTGCTGCCGCAAATTCCTCTCAGTGGGCTGCTGCATTTCATCACTGGAGTTGGGGAGCGTAACATGGCGGGTATACAGGGAGACAGGATGTAGTATCTCAGACTCAACTTAATGTGCAGTTAGTACACTCTAATTCTCCTATCGTATCGCACCCCAGATAGCTCATCTTCTTCTTCTGCAAATACACAATTTCAGGAATTTGTCCGGAATGTGCACTAACCTATCTACCTATTTGGGAAATACACACACACACACACACACACACACACACACACACATATATGCATATATATGTGTGTGTGTGTGTGTGTGTGTGTGTGTGTGTGTGTGTGTGTGTGTGTGTGTGTGTATGTTATATATGTAATATTCTGCTCCTCATTTGTTGAGCACTTTCATCAACACCACTGACAGTTCCTCAAAAAACGCTATATGTGTGTGTGTGTGTGTGTGTGTGTGTGTGTGTATATGTATATATATGTGTGTGTGTGTGTGTGTATATATATGTATTTGTGTATATGTATATACTATGTGTGTATGTATGTATGTATGTATGTATGTATGTATGTATGTTTAAACATGTGTGTATACGTATACACTTTTTGTTTCGTGTAACAATCTCCACAACAGCAGCCCCGTTACACAGGTTATTCATAGTAAAATGAATTGTGAAACATGTTAATAGTATTCAAATACAACTGTGATCTCATCAACAGGAAACACGTTTCTCTCCTAAGTCACCTGAAGGACAGCACATTTGCACCTGGGGGACACGGAGCTGGAGGATGTGGGGGTGGGTGGTGGGGTGCGGTGGGGTGATGGGGGTGGGGGGGGTCGTTCAAATAGAATTTATGGCGAATGTTTTTGACATACGGTGTATCTCGACACAGCCATTCAAAAGCGAGTGTTGCCTGGGGGCAGAAGTGGACGAGTTCAGCTGTTTCCAATACAACACAGTGTTTTAGCGGAGAGACAAGTAGAGATGTAAAGATAGCAGATGTCTGAGTGTATGGATCTTATATACACGTGGGACTCGCCGCTTGTTTTGAGGATCTTTGATCAGAGTCACCCCTCCTGAGAACGCCTTTATTAGATTTCACACCTCCGCTGCAGGAGCTGCAGGGAAAACATTCAGAACATTTAACTGTGTAAATAAACACTCGTTCCCCCCCCCCCCCCGCTTCTCGTGTCTGCCGTTAACCTCGCTACGCAATTGTATTTTATCAAGCCACAAAAATAGTGACTCAGGCACATAATGTTTTACAGCACAAATATTATCACCTACAGCTAATGAGACTTATAAAGCCATTGACGAGCCATATGTCGTGCAACCGGAATAACCCCCCCCCCTCCTACCCGGCGAGCGTGGTAAACAACCAAATGTGACTGTCATCGGCATAAAACGATGAAGGCGGTAAAGCTACGCTGTCATTTAATTGGCTGGGCTTAACTTTAGATTGGGAAGACTTTTCTTGAGGTGGGGGGGGTCTGAATGAGATCTGGGCACGTTGCCAAATGAATAGAAAATGGTGTTCTCTTCCTCTTGGCTGGCCATGGCGCTCCCTTCGTCATTAGGAGGGAGGCATGTGAGCCATTCCGGATTTGATTTTAATAATGCCAATGTCTTCATTTTGCCTTTGCTTCGCCTCCCAGCTTTCTTAAATGGTGGCTTGGGAACAATTTCAGATCCACCCCCCCCCCCCAGTCACCCATCACCACCTCCCAAATTCCCCTTCCTCACCATAGAGAAAAAAGGAAGAAAAAATATGCATATATATAAATTATAAATATATATATATATAAATGTATATGTATATATGTATGAGTGGGGAAAAAGCACACTTCTCAACTCTTCTGCGTCAGTGCTGCAGGAGTATCAGGTGTGTGCAGCAGGAGCGGCTCGCCTGCCGACAAGCCAAACAAACGTGGGGGGAGGGGGAGGGGGACACCGGGGTTTTTTCCTGGTGTCTCCGAGTGAACTGTCTGGCCCCGGGGGCCGGCTAATGCCAGAGGTTAAAGCTCCCATTTTTGCTTCCTCGCCGCCACATCGCCATGACAACGGATATAGAAATCACACCGACTCCTGGGAAGAACGCCTGGGTGACACCAACACAGTAGCACTTTTGTGGCACATGAAGGCAACAGGGTTCATTTAGGCAAGTCGGTCAAGAAGGAGCATTCAGCGCCCTGAAGAGGAGAGATCAAGCTGGACAGAGCGGTGGGGGTGGGGGGGGGGGGTCTGGGATGGGGGTGGGGGGGTGTTGTTCAGCTTAG
Source organism: Lampris incognitus (assembly GCF_029633865.1). Lineage (NCBI taxonomy): Eukaryota > Metazoa > Chordata > Actinopteri > Lampriformes > Lampridae > Lampris > Lampris incognitus. Next base: position 10,758,393 of record NC_079229.1, read on the forward strand.
GGAAGCATGATGCGTCTGTACCACAGAATTGACCAGCCGGAGCGAGAGGTTACTGATTCAGCCTGTTAATAGCCCAGGCTCACGTGAAGGGCTTTTGTCGCACGAGGATTCAAAATCTCTTTCCTCTCCCCTTTGCAAAAAACAAAAACAAAAAAAAAACGCCCGATGTTTCAGGGAGTCGTTTAAATCACGTTATGTTCTCCCGAAATGTCTGTTTAGCTTCTTTTTTTTTTCTTCTCCTGCAATCCTGCAACATGTATCACGGGTTGTACAAGACATGAGAGGCCTCTACTGGCCAATAAAGTCCTCACATCTGTCGCATTAGTGGGAAATAAGCCATATCTGAGCTCCACTCCGCACCCCTAAACCTGCTCGGCTCCTCATATAAACACGATGGGAGAGGAGCGCGAGACACACGGCTGTGGCGGCGCAACGCCGACACGTGAAACTCAAGCGGAACTGTCTGCCGCGCGGCGACGGAAGCCGGAAGGCTTATTAAAATTCCACGCACACGTTTTTTTCCGACGTATTAAATCTTAAGAGCTGAAAAGTCTTCTTCCTCTCCGCGTTTAAGAGCATGTGTCGAAATCCGTTCAATAAAACCGTCAAAGGCTTCACACTGTTCACTGAACAATAAAAATCGATACCATTAAACACTTCTTAAAAAATAAAATAATAAAAAAAAGAAGCTGAAGTGTTTCCCCCGAGGTCTCGCGCGTTTCTTATGTATCATATCTTTTTTTATATTATTTTCTTTTTACAGTCTCCTGTCAATAAAACATGCAGGGGATCTTAAATTCTTCATTACATCTCTGAGGCAGAGGTCTCGGTGCGTCCGCCCCCCGCCCCCCCCCCCCCCGGAAGCTTCTGGAGACTTCCAGGTAACTGATAGATCAATAGACGAGCGTCTTAGAGGAGCACGCTTACCTTTCATGCAGCCCCGGCTCGGCTCTTCCTGCGGCCCCAGCTGTCTGCGGCAGCCAGCCAATCAGAGGATTTGGTAAGAGGCGGCCGGCCGCGAGCCCGAACACTCTCTTCCCCAACGCATTCCAATTCCTTCACAGGCGTATAAGCAATTTTAACAGTAGTTAAGCAGAGGTGGAACTGCTTGACATAATCTCGCTTAGACCGACTCCACCGTCGGCCCGATGACAAATCGCGTTAAATCCCGGGCTGAGCTCAGGCACAAAGTGGAATAAGCTCTCCGTGACAATAAACATCGCGGTGCAAACAGTGCAAACACTCCTGCGATCAGTGTTATCCATTCTACAGTAGGCTGCAACATCCTGCACCCAGCACGACGCAGCTTGGGGTGGAGGATGTTTCTTATTACTCCATTTTCCCTGGATTCAACACGTCTTTTTCAAATGTACAGAAAACACATTTACGTTTGGAGCTCGGCGGCCTGCGTGCGAGTGTGTGTCTGTTTGCGTGTGTGCACCAAAGGTAGCCCATCCACCCTGTGAGGTTATGCTGCTGGATTATGTGGGTCGGGCTGGATGTGAGGCCTGAGAATGTGTGTCGATGTATAGTGTGTTTGTGTGTGCATGTATGGGTGTGTGTGTGTGTGTGTGTGTGTGTGTGTGTGTGCACGTGTTTGTTTGCATGTGTGCCTATGTGTGCATGTGCATGTATGTGTGTACACGTGTTTGTGTGCATGTGTCTGTGCATGCATGCATGCATGCATGTGTGTGCATGTGTGTTTGTTTGCATGTGTGTGCTTGTGTCAGGCTAAATGTGAGGCCTGAGGATGTGTGTCGATGTATGTTGTGTTTGTGTGCATGCATGTGTGTTTGTTTGCATGCACGTGTGGTTGTTTGCATGCATGTGTGTGCATGCACATGTGTTTGTTTGCATGTGTGTTTGCATGTGTGCATGTGCGTGTTTGTTTGCATGTGTGGGTGTTTAAACAGGGTATGGGTGTCAGGGGTTATAAAGTGAGACAACATGTAATCTGTTGTTTGAGCGGTGGCTTAAATAGATGAGCACATGCTCGCTAACGAGAGGAAACGTGTGGAATTGCCCCGCATGAGGCTGTGACACACCACAGCTCAATGAATCAACGTTTGCAGAGCAACTCACGAAAGCAAATACATGACTTCACAAGGTATAGCTCTGTACTAGCCCCCCGGTTAGCCGGTCCATAACCACATCACTACTATATCGGAGGCACTGTAAGAGTGGGTTGTGTTATCCAGTCTGCACACGTCACATCCAGGCTGAAACACACCACGTCTTACAGGCACTGTGATGACGGCCTAATCTGTCCAGAGACGAGCTCAATCTCTTAGGTTTTGACAAAGTTTGGAGTAACCTTTGCACTAACCCTATCTCCAGAATACTCCACAGTTCACATCCGAGTCAGCACGGCTGTCCTCAGGACAGCCCCCCACCCCCACCCCACCACCCCCATCCTGTTTGGGCTTCATCAAAGCAAAAGTAGCTCAAGGATTGCTAATGCTTCAGATGGTAGCACTAGCCCTAACAACCCTGAGGTTGAGGAATTCTTTGCACCAGACTAAGGTCATTTTTTTCCTCCTCCATCCAACCCCCCCCTTCACTTTCTCTCCCCACCCCTAACCCCAACACCTCTCCCCTCCCTCCCCAAATGCTTTTCTCTATTAATCAGAACTCACTGCTCAAACTGGTCTTCAACTTCCTCCCCAATCCTTACTAAGCCTGTCATTTCTGGCTATTATTTACTTTAATGGGCTTTGGCTGATCCCTGGCGAAGCCTTGGATCTGAGAATAATGCGGCTGAGGGTGGAAGGCCCAGACGCAGGCGCGGGGCTGCCTGTAGATTAGCTATGGCAGATGGGCTTTACAGGGGCTTCCTGTGAGCAGGAGTGTTGATTGAGAGGGCATAATGAGAGAGGTGGTGTCCTCACAATGGACCCAGCCACCTCGCTGCACCTCTCGCGTCCAAACAACCCCCCATTCTCTGAGGCCCGTCGCTTGTGAACCCCCCCTCCCCTTTCCTATTCCTCCTCACCCCCCCCCTCATTCTGTGGAAGTCAGAGTGCAGAAACAAGCACAAAAGCAACTGTAAATAACCATGAATGTTAATCCAGCATTAATTGGTTTCCTCTTAAACTGGGTGTGCACTTCCACGGTGCCGGCTCCTCTGTGGGGTCATTAGGGAGCAGACCCCTTCTCATTGTTTACTTATCACTTTCTTATACGTTTTGTGGCAGTATGACCATCACAGCATTGTCGACGTGACCTCAATTTTGTTGACGGGGTGAAGCTGCATCAGCTCAACTAAAATTTGACAGAAAATCTTCCTTGGGACCAGTAATGACATTCTAGCAGTTTCCATGCACTAAGAACAGCTGAGAGAACAGCTTCTGTTCTCTCAGCTGTTCCTCCATCCAGCGCCATGTTAGCCTATATAGGCTGCAGCGGAGGCAACGCACGAAATGAAGTGTGCGCAAACCCGCAAAAGTCGCGGGGTCAAGTTTGTGTACAAGAGTTGAAATTCGGTTGCGTCCGACTCTCTCTTTCTCCCTCTCTGGAAGTTTCCACACAAGACCACACTACACAATCCACAGACTCCAATTATCCCCTTCCTCCCGAGCGCCTTAAGCAAAGTTTTTCAGGACTCCTTTCACTCGGCTCTTGTCAAGTCATGAAAGAAAAACTAACCACCATGTCAAGAGAACTCAGCTGCCTAGCAACAGGGCCACAGTTTAATTCTGATTTGCTCCAGGTTTTTGAGTAATGGGAATTGACAATGTTAAGCCAGTCACAGGCGTTGTTTGTCACCTCTGAAATGCAAACAAAAATGCATTGTTTTTCCAAAGTATTGAGCATGATTGATGCTCAGAGTCCACAATGGTATCATTCATTTCTCCCTTGTGTTTTTTTGCCGGGATTGATGTCATATCTTTTCATGGCGAGTTAAAGGTTTTGGAGGAGCATGAAAATGCACAGCTTTTCATCTGGCGGCAGACGGCAGCGCCTCGCATGCAACCTCCTCTATGACTGGTGAAGTTTAATGATGCTATTCAGCCTCTGTTCCCCTCACCCAGAAATAATCTAATAAGAAACTTTGGCCTTTAGAAGTCTCTGTGTCCTGTCACAATAGTCTGAGAATGGGCCGAGGAGGACCTGAATACAACAAAGGAAAGACTTAAATATGAAAGCCTTTGATACTCTTCATTTGTCAGTTCTGGGACTGTTTGTAGGATTTGTTTTTTTGACAGAACTTTGATGATAAAAAATACTGAGAGTTTTCCACTTGCACATGCTACATGCTACCACATGTTGGTAGCAGTGGTAAATATGTAATTCATACTTTCATTGATAAGGTCAAAAAATGTTCCAAACTTTTACACCTTATAACATACGTAGTCACTTTTGATGTGTTGTATGAAGTTTGCATTATAAAATGATCATTATATGTTTCAAAGCCTCGACTTATCTGAGCTAAGAGTCCATTTTATTACCTTGTGAAACATATATGGCTAAAATGCCTCTATTTGTGATATTATAGTTTGAGAAACAATTATTGCAGTCAGGAATTTCCCCCAAATACACCAGAAATAAATCAAATTAAAAGGTGTTTTTGCAGGTTTGCTGCTATCTCAGTGGAATAATCTAGACTGTGGCGAGTTTAAAGGTCAGCTATGTATTCAAAAAAAATTGTTTAATTTTGCCTCTTTTTTCCCCCCCCCTAATGATGTGCAGTAGAATTTGTTGCATTTGTTATTTAGTTTAAGACAGTTCAGCTTTAGGAGAACTAATCTGAACTGAAAAAACATCAATGATTTGCGACCACGAGGAGACAGAGGATTTTCCTTGGGCGATTATCTGCACGCAGCCTCATTCACAGCACTGAGCCCGACGGTGTGATGGTGGAAGCTGGTCATTCCTTCTGCTCCAAGGAGCATTTCTCAAAGGCGCAAATGACGCAATAAGAAAGCCATCCATCACAAAGAAAAATAGTGTAGGATGGTGGCCGCGCTTTCTGTCCCATGTGAAGTTCAAAATGAAGGCCGGGGCGGACGGCAGAGAACCGTCTACAATGGCCTCGGTGACATCAAAGGCTCTGACAGTGGTACTGGGCAGCCCACGGAGACTAAATAAACACAGGCTACGAGCATCAATCCCACATTTTCCCCACCCACACCCCCTCCCCATCCCACCCACCCACACACACAAGTGTAACAAGGTGCTGCCGGGTCATCAGAGCCAATCCCGGGTAGCAGGATTGTCATGTTTACATTACCTTCTGCCCGAGATTGTAAAACATAATCTGCAATGCAAATACTTCCCTCGCTGTCCCGGGTTAACGCTGGCCTCGGTGATAATGCGCCATTTTATCCTAGCCAGACATAAGAGGAGGGCATCCAAGGGAAAGGGACTTCATTTCCCTAATTGTGAAAAACCCTAAGGCTCACTTTATGTGCCGGCCTTGCGTCGCCGCTTCAAAGCCGGTTTCCAATACGCGGGACCTGTAATCTTTCCGCGGTGTTTAGCTCCTCCATTGATATGCATTTCAATTCATATTGCATGAAACGAGACCGTTTGACATGTATGTAATATCAGTGGCGTGACGCAGACGGGGCCACGTGATGCCCGTGTCTTGGATCACGGCTGTGTTACGCACTCCTATTAATTCCCCCCTCTTTGTGATGCTATCGAGGAACACGCGTCCACACTTACTATATACTTGGCTTTGATCAAACATAAACGTTGGTGTAATAAGTCTTGTAATGATATTCCCCTACAAAGGGAGACAGCAATAAAAGAGGAAGAAAAAAAAACACGTGACAAGAGAAGACAAGACGACGTACCAAAACACACCCAAATTTCAAAGTATTTAAGGGATCGTGTCTTTTTTCTGTGCCATGTTGTTTTAGAAGAAGCTCGTTGGTAATCACCAACATGCTGAACTAATCAAGACCTACACCGCCACAACAAACAGCACTTGGTGTGAAAAAACATATACGATGTCTGTCGGATTCTGACGATGTCTGAAATGTCTTCCTGCGCCCGTAACAAATGACTTTTAGCACTTCCACCATCTGTCCTTAATGAGTCCATTTTCTCTCCCAGCCATTTCCATACTGTATTGTGCGTCGCCTTACAACCATTTGCATAATTGTTCAAAGATTTTGTGCCAAAATAGATATGCATGCTGGGAGTGAGTGTGAGAGGGGATGAAGCCGGGGAAGAAAGGAGAGAGCGAGAGAGAGAGAGAGAGAGAGAGAGAGAGAGAGAGAGAGAGAGAGAGAGAGAGAGAGAGAGAGAGAGAGAGAGAGAGAGAGAGAGAGAGAGCGAGAGAGAGAGAGAGAGCGAGAGAGAGAGAGGTGAAGATGTTTGTGAAATAATGTGTGGAGGAAATCCATTTTTTCCCCCCTCCAAGCTCCACATAACCTAATCAGGATGGGCTTTATCTGGTAATCCACATTTAAACTTTAACCTGTAGGGGGGCTCTTTGAGTTAGTTAATGTAAGCATAAAAGCAGAGGCCAGCCTGAATGGCTAATCAGATCCATCATATATTGTAAGACTAAAAAGCTTTTCCAAGGGAAATTAGAATTAGCGTGACTCCCATTCAAGGAAAAGCGGGGCAAACTTTCAAATGAAACAATGGCAATATAAAATGGTGGCGTGGAATAAATTAGCGTTCAAAAGGCAACTTCTTAATCAGCTCAGCTGTGTGTGTGTGTGTGTGTGTGTGTGTAAGGCGGACAGACGTGGGGACGCGGAGGTCGTCTGGCGAACGAGGACGACGGAGAGCGGGGCCGGAGGTGTCGATAGGGGCAGCTGCTTATGTACCGGGGTTCGAGACGGGACGGGAGGGGTGAGGACACTTGGGATCCAAACCGCGGAGGGACAAACGCTCGTGGGTCTAATAAAAAAAGTGGGGCTGGATGAAGTCGTCCACACACCCACAGGACGCACCGCCGCTGAGATGATAAATGACAGGCCGTGACAGGAGACATATGAGGGTATTAATATTTCAATATATAAAGAGAATTAGAAGTTTGAGTTGAAAGCAGGAAGTAAATGAGATCATTCAACAACAATGGTTAATTCATTGGAGCGCTGTGTAAATGGATCAGCTGTCAACGTGGAGTCTGTATGGAGAGGAGACGGAGAGCAGGCCGGGAGAAGTGGCAGAAGGTCCTGCAGCAGAAGGTCCTGCAGCAGCACGCAGACCAGCATGCCGGGCTGCAGACCCGCTTTCTGTCTGTGTGGTATTTAGGAAAACAGTGTGTAATTTGTCTTGCTAAAATGCAAGAGAAACAACCTGGCGTACCTTTAAAAGGGTCTGCCTTAACGTCTCTGAATCAGTGTAAATTATGAATATTCATGACGAACGACTCGCGAGGCTCCAAAACAACGCATTATTTAGTCCTCCCCGGATTTTTAAAGTCAATCACCTGCCACAGCAGCTAGATGCTAAAGGGCCTGATTCACTGCGCAGATGACTCTCATCAGAAAGGTTGGTTTTATTTTCCACAGTATTAAACATCTGTTGACACGGAGTTCCCATTTATTCAGTTTAAAATCGTTTTGCTCAAATTCTGCATTTTAAGGAGTCAAGACAAAATCCATCTCACTACGTAGACAGATTAGCAAATGTTATTTTTTAAACTTCATTTTATCGTATTTTATTTTTTGGCAGGGGCCAAACGGTGCCATCTTGCCAGGGTTTTATTTTCGTACGCGCTGGACTTTCAATGCATAATACTTTCCTGCAGTGTGCTTTTGTGCACCACTGACACCCAAAAGCTGCTTTTTGAGTCGTGGCAAAAATAAAAATGAATAGGAAGAATAGGAAGGGGCAAGCCTCTGCAGCAGCATTATCATATCACACATCCAACGCATGGCGTCAACCTGTTTCAGGATTTATTTGACTCCTTTTTTACCTTTTCTGTCTTATTTCACCCTCCCATAAACATCCCTTACACACAGTCCACATGCCTCGCCGTGGCAACAACCCCGACTTCCCATTAGAGGGTTAATACAATCCATAATGAATAGAAATAAGTCTGACATTGTGAGAATTTTACTCATTTCTATTTATATTCTTTTAATTCAGATCAACCAACTCTTTTTGGGGCCTTTTCGTGTTGGGACAAAGCTGAAACGCTACAGTCGGCTAACCCGGGACAGAGCCGAGGGCCCGGCGCAGCAGATTCCGGCCTGCAAGCGCGGCTTCACATTCTTCCATTATGACCCAAATGCCTATTGTTGGTTTTCAGAACAGAGATGTCATATTCCAGAGAGGTGGTGCGAACACAAAGCCGATTCCCAACAGTGGAGGGCCCCTTCCTATAAGTGTATGGATAATCCGGACTGTCGTGGGGTAATTAGCTCGCTGTATAAGACAGGTCGAGAGCCCGGAGATGCACTCGCGGTGATTATCATTTTCATTTTAATAAAGGTGGCCGGTCTCATGGTGTGTGGATGTGTGGTCTATATGTGGATCCTGTGTGGCCCCCCGACACTAACCAGGGCCTGGCCTGTGGATGACTGCGCTGCGGTCTCGGGGCAGTAGCCTATATACATTATAGATCCTTGCTTTTCCAAATTTCTGAACACATGAGGGGAACTGCGTGTCCTGTGCTCCACTTCAGCTGTTATTGTCTTGTTTCAGTGAGGTCCCCAAAGCTCTTCTGCAGGATCTAACCCCATCTAGTGGTCTTGCAGGCTCTGTTCAGCATGCACGCACCACTCCTAACTCAAGACACAAGCTGAACCTTCACTCCTACACCTCACACATACATCTGACACAACGGGCTATGAGATGAGCGTGATCGTACAACACAGGTTTGTTTTGTTAATGTAGCTGTATGATCATCTCGACTGGCTGACTGTACTGCCTGATCATGTTAACAGGGAGTCTATGGAGGAAACAGTCGGCTCATGGCTGCCAGAGGATTTGGGGGTGTGGGGGGGTGGGGGGTGATAAAACAATTTTCGAAGCCAACACACTGGAGCTAATAAAAAAAGAACAAGCTATCTCAAGGGACATTTAATCTTTGTACATCCTCCAAAGCTTATTATTACCATAATACCACAATAAAGTTGTCTCTGTCATATTAATGTTACCCACTTTTTGGAATTCTAATGAAGTCATCCAGTCCATTTTCATTTAGCAGATTACGATATGTAAAGAAACAATGAGGGAGATCGAGGCTTTGCGGCTGTAATCGCACAATTTACCACCACTCTCAGGTCTTATATGACAGGCCAATTTCCACACTTATTAAGCCGCTGACACACTTGAAATAATCGTATTAGCGTTTTTTTTTTTGGGGTGAAATTAGCCCAATTTCTGGGAGCCACTCTTGAATCGACGTAATAGATTCTTCCACATAACTTGTGGTGCGTATTGGTACTGAGTGCCAAGCGGGTGGAGGCCTGTCTTCACTCAGAAACATCAGCCGGTCCAAAACCTGCTCTCTGTTTGGCCCGCCACACAGCGCACTTAAACACTTTCTATTCCCAAACAAGGACTTGATGCTAGATTAGCAAACATTTTTTTTTGCTAACCAGATATGGATGCATTTGATGCCTCAAGGGGCTCCCTACGAAGCGGGGTTACCCGCAAATGTTGGTACCCCTTCTGCAGCCGGGACCTCAAAAACAACCTCCCCTGCTTGTTTTTTACCTACTACGTTTCACACCACTGACACTTCGCCTTGGTGCCGTTGGTAAACACCGGCGGAGTAGTGAGCATGAAGTTGGCGGTGTCATAATTCACCGCCGCAAAATGAGGCCGCTCACTGGGAGTGGTGGGAGAAAGAAACGCAAGGCACTCCGCTCGTCGCCCCCCTCCGGTGAGGAATGCATACACTGAAAACTGGTTTGTAGTTAAAAGTACGCCACATCCTGGTACTTTTATCTTTGACCTCTGGCCCCTGGCACATCTGGAAACATAGTTGGAGTCAAACATGAGGAAGTTTTCTTTACTCTTCCCTCAAAGCTGTTATGGAAGAGAGGCGCTTCAGTTTGTGTGGGACATAGTGGGGCTTTGTCAGAGCCGGGGTGGTTTTTAATGGTTGCCACTGGTAATGAACTCTGGGATAGTGAGCGTCTGAGCGGGTCAGGTAAAGTAAGTGTGCGTGGGACACTGGAAAAGTGAGAATACAGTATTGTTCCTCCTGACTGTGTGGCCTCAAGACCCCGAGCCAGACCAACATCGCCGCTGGAGAAAGGCGTCTTTGATGTTCCAAGGATGGTCTCACCTAATAATGGACGCTGAGCTTGGAGCCAATGCAAACATGCCTGCATGGGTAGGGCATGTTGAAGTAACACATAGACATTTTTCATTTTCATCCTGTTTATTGGTTCTTCCATTAAATGGACTAAGAACGGTCGGTGGTAAGAGGTTCAAGCTGGAACATCCTGATCTGTGAGTGTTGACATTGTGTCCATACAGAAGTAGAAAGCATCTCCACAGAGTAGCCATCTTTAAACCGGTTGCAGCCTCTGACAGTTTGAGTTAATACAAGGGTTTTTCAGGAGTTGGACAAACGTACTTTCACCCTGCTAATCTTTCGGACAGCGACACACTAATGAAACACTAAAACATAAGAATATATTCAGGTAGTCCATAGGCGCTTACTCATGTTACTAAAGATATAGTACGTCAGTCAGCAGCTCCTGCTGTGCAGGTGGACGTGTGTGAGCAGTGAAACTGTACCTTGTCCCTGGCTCCCCCTCATGGGAGGTCAGTCACTGAGGCTGAGATGTGAGCATTTGAGTGTTTAAACAGAGAATTGAATCCTACTCAGTTTTCATGACCGGTTTTATTTGAATATTGTATGGAAAACTGTCACAACGTTGGCCTTTTGCACAGCGCTGACATTAAATGGTGCACTAGTTTCAAGCCAGCCGTCCACTATTTAACCAGCCATTTTCTATTCTCTCTAGTGTCCCTTTACTTCCCTTTATTTACATTTATTTCCCCTTCTGGTGTGGGAAGATGCGGCGCAAATTCGTGTTTGCGGCGGCCTCACCCAGTACCATCCATGCAGTGTCTTTGTCCATGTCTACATTTAAGTTTTGTCTTCGTTTGATGGCTGGGAGAGCTGGCGCTGGATTGGCTGGGAGAACTTGGTCTGCTGCGTCTTGTGGTCCCAGGGACCACGGCGCTGCCTGGAGCTGCAATCGAGGAAGTAACACCAAGGGCGGCCTGACAGGACACGGAAGCAGGGAAGGCTAAGCTAACTGCTAGCCCATGCAGACCAGCAGTTCCGATAACACCGACGGTGGTCTGGCCGCGGCCTAACCTTGCATTGACTGTGGTGTTTTTGGTGTCGTGTGGAGTGCAGGGAGGTGTGTCGAGGGTGTCTGGCTGGGAGAGCTGGCGTCGGATCAGCTGGGGGAGCCTGGTCTGCTGCGTCTGGTGGGCCCAAGGACCACGACCCCTGCCTGGAGCTGTGCCTAAGGAGGAAGCGCCGAGGGCGGTCTGACAGGTGGCGGAAGCGGGGCAGGCTAAGCTAACTGCTAGCCCATGCAGACCGGCAGCTCCAACAGTCATCCTGGCTGGTGTTCGTTCCCTTGGAAAGTGGTTTGGTTGGGTTTTTTTTATTATGTTGGCTATATGTGTTTTTGTAGTTTGGACATACGTGTTCTTGTAGTTCTTGTAGTTTTTGGATATGTGTTTTTGTCTTTGTGTTGCACCGCTGTGGGCTGGGGGAAATTATATGTTTCATTTCATGTACTTCTGTACATGAAATGACAAATAAAGTGTTCCTGATTCCCTTGCAGAAGTCCATTCACAGATATCTGATTTAGACAGTAATGTGGAATTATACTAATCACAGAGAGAGACGAATGACAATTACTTAATGAGTGATGGGAATAGAATGAAGTCAGGGAGTGTCTATGGGGGATTTTGTTCATAGGTCTGCTGTCGGTCTCAGATGAATTCTGGAATTCTGGGACATGGCAGGAGTGCCAACACGTGACTTCACATTGGTCTTTTGTCGTCTCAGAGGAATATTTCCAAAGATGTTGCAGTGCCGCAAGGTATGATGCACCACCGACCTCCACAACAAATTCTACACTCTTGCAGACCTTTACAAGTTTAAAATGTGAGGTGCTGAGGTACACTGTTTAGATAATCACTCACACACATCCAAAAGGGTTACTGAAAGCATCATTTGAGGCTTTTTGTCTTCTCAGAGAGTAATCTTCCACAGCGCTGAGCATGACCCTGAAAAGTCAGAGCGACATGTGAGTCACCGCGTCGCTTTGGGATTTCACTGTTTTAAAAGGCAGCTTTGGAAGCCAAAACACCCTTACTTGTAAAATAAATAAATGTATTTAATGAGATATGAAATGCTTATAAATGTCTCCTCGTTCCACGGTTAATTGCAGCTTGTCACCCTAAAGCATTCGGTGATGTATGGCAGCGGGGAGAGGAAGTGTGTCCTCGCTGGGTGTTCTCTCTATCACGTCTATGTCTCTGTTTTCCAATGTATACACAATGTCACCACTGATTGGCCTGTAGTTTAAATCTGTATGATTATATTTATCACTGGAGGTTTATTAGGTCGGGGGCAGTATAGATTCACTTCATTAGGCATAAAGGATGACAAACTTGGGGTTCGGGTGTTGCAACAAATCAAAGTGAGTGATGTAGGCAAGCCGTGCAGCACCTAAGACGCTCTTTTGTTCTTATTCTTTGTGAAAAACTGAACAAGTTCCAAGTAAGATAATCTCCCCCATCCTTTACATCAAATATCACCAATAAAGTCAGCGTGCAGTGAAACTGGACCATATTTTTACATCTGTGGGCCCTTGCTGAGCAAGGCTGCACAGGGAAGACCATTTTGTACATCTTACTACCCTGTGGTTTCCTGGCCGTGTTTTCTTATGGTCCGTGTTCTCCACATTTTCCTGTATGCTCTGCCTCGTTAACTCTTACACAGAGCCGACTGCGTGAAAAGACATTTAGCGCCACAGATCTTGATTGTTATCAGTCCAACTTTTTTCTCAATTTACTTTTTTAGAACAAGAAAGGTCTGAGCAGAGCAAGTCGCCATTATCAAATGATATCAAGTTTGCCTCCTCGGGAGGAACAAAACAGTAATAATGTTCACATCTTCACAGCCCAAATGTTTAATAGAAGGGCTGGTATGTCTGTATGTCCAAGCGGAGTCGCAAAGCAATTGTGAAGCATTTGATTACACGTCAGCTGTCGCTCTCTTCACATCTCGCTCTGTCATTAATTCCCGCTTCCGGTGCGGGAAGATGGCGACACGAATTCGCGTTTGCGGCGGCCTCACCCAGTGCTGTCCATGCAGTGTCTTTGTCCACGTCTGAGTTTAGGTTTTGTCTTCGTTTGATGGTTGGGGGAGCTGATGCTGGGTCAATTGAGAGAGCTTGGTCTGCTGCATTCTGTGGGTTCGGGGACCGTGGCCCTGCCTGGAGCTGTGACCGAGGAGGTAACACCGAGGGCAGTCTGACAGGACGCCGAAGTGGGGCAGGCTAAGCTAACTGCTAGCCCATGCAGACTGGCAGTTCCAATAACACCAAGGGTGGTCTGGCGGAGGCCTTGCCTAGTGTTGACTGTGGTGTTTTTGGTGTCGTCATGTGGAGTGTGAGGAGGTGTGTCGGGGGTGTCTGACTGAGGGGGAGCTGCTGTTGGATCGGCTGGGGGGGGCCTGGTCTGCTGCGTCCGGTGGGCCCGGGGACCACGACCCCTGCCTGGGGCTGCACCCGGGGAGGGTGCCGGGGGTGGTCTAGCAGGACGCGGAGGTGGAGCAGGCTAGGCTAGCTGCTGGCCTGCGCAGACCAGCAGTTCTGATGGTCATCCTGGCTGGCGTTTGTTCCCTTGGACAGTGATCTTTTTTTCTTTTCTTCTTTTTTTTTAGTTATATGTGTTAGCTTGGATATGTGTGTTAGTTTGGATATGTGTGTTCTTGAAGTTCTTGTAGTTTTTGGGTGTGTTTTTGTCTTTGTGTTGCGCTGCTGTGGGCTGAGGGAAACGATGCTTTGTTTCATTTCATGTACAGAAGTGCATGACATTAAATGACAAATAAAGTGTTTCTGATTCCTGATTCCTGATCAGAGGAGCCGGCTCTCCATCTCCCCAAGTCTACAGATAAGCAAAACTCCCAAAGAGCGAGATGAGAGAGAGACGGCCAAAAGCCGTGTTTGTGTGTGTGTTTGCATGAGAGAAATAGAAACCGAACGAGCAGAGGAAGAAGAGAAGGAAAGAGAAAGGACGGGAACCAGCAAAGGCAAGAATGAAAAATGTGAACTGAGCAGACTTCATAGCAACAATTCCCTCAGAAGACCCCTGCCCCCATATTACTGCCAAGGCTATGGCTGTTATCTGTGAAACCACATCAGCGCCCATCAGAGGCCGGTTCAACAAGAGGCCCAATAAGAGCCAGCAGATTAGAGGAGGTCACGGCATGCTAATGAGAGTCATTACTATCACATGATAGCCAAATAAACTAATTGCTGGCTTATTTACGAGACGGAGCGTCCGAAATCAAAAGGTTAATTACATCTGAGACCAAGTCCTTCATCAGATACTGACCTTTAGAATATTCTGTTCTCTTGTTCTTTCGCTCTCTATCCTCCTCTCTCTTCTCATGCCTCCGTCTAAATGAGAGACAAAAAGGCCACATCCAGATAGAATTGTCTGCGTGTTTCCAGATAAGCTCCAGGCAAACTCTCTTGCCCATTACTTTTTTTTTGTGTTTTCCCAGGAAGTGCTTGGCTGCATAATTAGCAAACATTATCAGACAAGTCTTGGTGCCACCAAGGACTTTATTTTTCTGAAAGTTTCCTCACCCCGAAGCTTTACCCCAGCCACCCAAAGTATGTTTGTTCTTCCAGAAATTAGATGGGTTTAATTGCTGTGGAACAACAGCGTACCCCCCACACTCGTCAATCCACCACCATCACACACACACACACACACACACACACACACACACACACACACACACACACACACACACACACACACACACACACACATATTCTCATACACAAAAAGCCTTAGATCAAACGGGCTAATTATGCTAATGGACATTGTTCAGGCATGTGGGTGTGTTTACTGAGGGAGCCAGTGTGTTTCCTTTTGCTTTGTCATAAGCGGCATGTCTACGGGTCCTCTGTGAGATCGCGGCACCTGAAGGCAAGGAGGACGGTGCCCTCATCCATCCTGCCTAACCCATTACCCTTGGACAGGGAAGAAGATAAATATTGTTGCAGATGCCTAACTCTCTGCAAATGAGATTTTTCAAGCCAGATTTATCAAGCCTTGGCGGGGTGTTTAAGGCTCCAAAACTTGGCCCTCGGCGTGATGCGATGGCAGCACATGTTTCTGAATCACCCACCACAGTGCTGTTGCCAAAGGGTTGCAATGATACAGTCACTGCTTTTTTCCCTGTTGTTCATCATGGCGTTCGTGGGTATTCATATTTTACAGTCAGTGAGTCTGATATTAAGATCAAAAATGTTTTGCATGAATTTATCGTAATCTTTTGAAACAGTTTTGGGTGCTTTTTGTATGCTGTGGTTTCAATGGTTTTCATAGGAATGGACTGTGTATACATCATGTACCGCCACCCTCCATCAGAAATATTTAATTTTGGAAGAGCCTAAAAAAAAAACGGTTTGCCATCCATCCATTCATTATCCCAACCGCTTATCCTGCTCTCAGGGTCACGGGGATGCTGGAGCCTATCCCAGCAGGCATTGAGCGGCAGGCGGGGAGACACCCTGGACAGGCTGCCAGTCCATCACAGGGACGACACACACACACACACACACACCTAGGGACAACTTAGTATGGCCGATTCACCTGACCTATATGTCTTTGGACTGTGGGGGGAAACCGGAGCACCCGGAGGAAACCCACGCAGACACGGGAAAAACATGCAAACTCCACACAGGGGACGACCCCCCAAGGTTGGACTACCCCGGGGCTCGAACCCAGGACCTTCTTGCTGTTAGGCAACCACGCTAACCACTGCAGCACCCCTAATAATAATAATAATAATAATAATAATAATAATAATAACTGTTGATAACATGTTTTAAAACAACAAGTGCTTCACATTTAGGATAAAATACACACATACAAGTACACAAACATGGCTCTTACATACATACATGTACAACGTACATGAATACATACATACATAACCACATACATACATACACGCATGATACATACACAAAAAAATGAGAGCACATAACCAAAATAAAAAAACTAAAGGCAAATAAGAAGTATTTATAAAAAAAAGGCTAACCTGTAAATGTGACTTTTCAGCAGCCGCTTAAAACAAACCACACACTTCCGGTGGGTAAAACAACGGTGCTTTTGCATCTACATCGCCCATTTTGTTCAGGTGGGTCCAAATAATCCTTCTGGCAGGTTTTTTTTCTTTCTTTTTACTACGTCTTTTTGAGTACAACACTGTAACTACGCACTACGCCAGCTACACGTTGTTAAGGATGCTAACACGATGGCTAACACCGACCAAGCTACAAGCTAACTCCACCGCCTCGGACAACGCTGTTCTCAGCGCTACTGAATCAGTTTGAGCTGATAGAACATCTGAGGTAACCGCTGTGCCGTCCCACCGAAACGGATGCCGACTATATACTATGTAGAGGGTGTTACTATTTAAGTTAGCCGTATCATGTTAGCTCGCTAGCGTTGTAAACATCGCAGCTAATCACTGGAGTTGCTAACGTCGCGGCTAATTAGCGAATGCCGTTAATAGCTAGACATGTTATTACAGTAAGACGCTTACCTTTCAAGCTCACTGTTCTGTAAGAAGTCCGTGTTTGCCGTTTCCTATGAAAGAAAGATTATTTTTTATGTATTTATATTACACTTTTCTGTTTTTCGTTTCACACGTTTTCATCACTAAATCGACTCTGTGCATAACTAGTTCACTGACTTCCGGTTTCTACTGCAGCGGTCATAGCAGTTTCCTGTTTGTTGGCGCGCGCTACTGACAATGGCATGTTTTTCATATACATATCGAGTTACGTCCACAACCCTCATAATTGTGGACGTAACTTGATATGTACAACTTGAAACTTTTCACCCGTTTGCTGGTAGGTGCAGGTGAAAGTTTGTCTACAGGTCTATGCATGTCGTTGACCTTTATCCATGGTAAATCTTGCAGGCATCGCGAAAAATATGTAGCACACGCCAACAAACAGGAAACTGCTATGACCGCTGCAGTAGAAACCGGAAGTCAGTAGACTACAGTTATGCACAGAGCCCATCCATCCATCCATCCATTATCCGAACCACTTATCCTGTTCTCAGGGTCGCGGGGATGCTGGAGCCTATCCCAGCAGTCATTTGGCTGCAGGCAGGGACCAACTCCTGCTAAATGCAACACCAGCTTGTTCCTTGCAAGACTTGATGTTGAGGAGAGTTTAGCTGTCTGTTTATTTCAATGCTCAAGCTAACATTGAATGAGAACAGTACACTATACGTTTAATTGTTTTTTTAATTAAATAGACACCCCCCTATTTTTATTTGGGAATATTTGAACTACTCTACCACCACTTACAGTTGACTATGAGTGCTGGGATAGGCTCCAGCATCCCGTGACCCTAATCAGGATAAGCGGCTTGGAAAATGGATGGATGGATGTAGAGGGTATTATTTCAGAATGAACTGTGAGGTCTGGTTCTCTGGGCCTGGCTGGAGGTCAGAGCAACTAGTAGTAATCATGTGTGAGAGGGGTGTGAATTAACTAGCACTATAAAAATCAACCAGTGATAGACAGGGCGCCTTCAGGGAATAGTGGGACATGAAGTTACAGCAGACTTGTCTGCATGGCCGTGTGTTCACAACCACACACACAGACAGAAGAAGACTTGTCCTTGTGTCTGAGGTAAAAATCCCATATTAGCAGCAACAGGACTCCATGTTCTTAAAGATGTCCTCAGTATGCGTCCTTTTCTCACTCCCCAAACAGTCAGACAGAAAAACATTTGCCGGGAGAGAGAGAGAAAAAAAAAATCATAGTATCTGCAGTAAAAGTTGTGTATTCAAACCTGTTGCCGCTGAGCCCTGGCTTAACGACGCTCCGTGGAGCGTCCCATGGTGAAGCGCCATATTTATGTTGGCAATATATGGGAAAGAATTAAGATCATAAAACTCGATGACCACACAAAGCTCTCATTAACTTTGAGGGACCGCTGTTTTGTAAGGTCAGCTTTATTTATGCAACTGCAGATTGAAGTCAAGTTGTCCTCTTCTTCTGCACCGAAAAACAATATTTCCTTTCTTGCGTAGCTTTGTAGCTGCAATCGGTAAATAAGATTTAAGACTTCAAAATACCCGCAGCTGTTTGCATAGTCATTTAGTAAGCGCTAGTAAGTGAGTATTTTTTTTTTGTTTTTCTTTATTTTTTCTTCCACGGAAGGTGGCTTTTAAAACCTTTCTGAGACACCGGCCGGAGTTTAGCCACACCACATGCACGGCAAATGTGGCTGGTCTCCTGAAAACCATCACAGGATGGAGCAGACAGGAAAATCTCCAACATTTCCAAGGAACATTTTTGTTGTTTGAATTTTTTCCATTTTGGATAAAATAAACGGCTACTTTTTTGGATAATGCACCATCGTGTGTATTTATTCATCATCCCAGATAGAGAACTTTGCATGTAGGATGGAGAAAGTATTCCCGTTCTATGTGAAACCATCATGCAGAACATTCCTACACATTCTTGGCCACTCAAGTGCCACTGGTCACCAGAGACAGTCCGTTTAAATGGCAAAGTTCAAGGTTCACTGTGTCATATATCATATTCACGTTATTCCAGGGTGACTGGTGCTTGTTAAATTACAGCGTAAACAGGATACATTTCAGCGTGTGTGTGTGTGTGTGTGTGTGTGTGTGTGTGTGTGTGTGTGTGTGTGTGTGTGTGTGTGTGTGTGTGTGTACAGAGTTAGGCACACACATATTATTCATGCTAATATTGCAGCATATCCTGATTGTTAAGCAGAAGAAAAAATTGTTCATGGTAGTCCATCGTAGATTTTTTTTTTTTGTTCAATTCTCCTACATTTAGAAGCAGAGATTATTGATATGTGTTGGTTTGTTTTTTAAGATCCGACATTTTATCCCATGTGCAGCACTTCTTATTATGCACAAGTCTTTATTTGAGCCCCATATCAATTACTGCAAAGTTATTCGGTACAACACTTTTCCCAGTCATCTGAAAAAAAAACTACAGATTCTGCAACAGAAAGTTATACGCGCCACATCGTGGTCTGGGGTCTGTGCTCCCACGGACCCTCTTTTCCGCAATTATGGTCTTTTAAGGCTTGCTGGATGTGATGTTTTCCATAATGCTTGTGTGATGTACCATGTTATCTATGGGACCAATGACAGACTGTGTGAGATCTGCCTCCCTCCGCACACATTTAACACCAGGAATAAGAACCTTATGGCGGGCAAGCGGTGCGGGCTCAGACGCTCGGGCCTCGCTGTGGCATGTAAAGGCCCGCAGGTGTGGAACGAGTTAATTGACGATTTGAAAACGTCATCATCCACACGTCTTTAAAAAGAAATTAAAACAGACAGTAATTCAGAAATATACTGCTGGCTGACAGACTAAAAACTTGCTAATTACAGGGCTAGAGCTTTAGATTTATTTTTATTTTTGTAGGTTTTATTTCTTTTATTTTTATGTCTATTACTCTTTATGTAAATTACTTTGCTTAGTATGGGCCCCCCTCCATAAGCTCTGCTGAGCATCCTCGGGGTGTCCCTTTTCACACAATCTTGTGTATTATGTATATATGTGTATAAATTGTATTTTTCATATTTGTGTGAAATAAAGTTGAAGCTGACAGAGTTGGGCAGATATTGCTCGCAGTAAGTGCTGAGCCTCGCTCTCTTTACGATGAAGGTTAAAGTTAATAAACGCTGGCTCTTATTGATCACAGAGCCCCGGCAATGGAGCAACTGATCTTATTTCCATGTATGTGAGAGGAGCGAGACATGGGGGGAGAGACTATTGAAATTGTCTGTGTCTATCCCATGAAGAGATGTCCGAGCCAAGCGCTCGGCTAAGGTTCTCCTTCTGGAAGGATTCGCCTCCCCGATGTTTCAGCCCCATGGATCAGATGTCTCTGGCTGAGCATGAGAGGAGATTTGCAAACCAAGAGGGCCGCGGTCCAAGAATAACTCCAAACTGTGGAAAACCCTTCCTTGCCTGCCCCTCCCCGTCTTGCCCCCGCAATCTCCGCCTCCAGGGGGAGCTCTAACGTGCGGCGGGGGGCCGAAACGCAGCTCGTAAAATAAACACAAGAAGTCAGGCCTAAAGACTTTACCTGCCCTGCGTGCCTTGGGGGAGGAAATGCAGACAGGAAAAAACGCTCCTTGCCTCGCTCCCCATCTTCTCCGTGGGTAGGAGGGATAATAACATAAACGGGGAGCATTATAACGCCAGGCCTCGAGATGAAATCGCAAAATAAAACTTTAACACACTGGAGATACCTGTGACGGACACCGCATTAAGGCAGAGTGCGGGGAGTCTGCAAAGGTGACCTTTGACCCCGGCTCTCTCCTCCAAATCAACACTCCGCTCACACGCTTCTGCACGGGCGGCGGGGAGCCTGAGGTTCGTGCAAATGAACGATCTGTCAGGAGGCTGTTTATATCCCTCCTCTCTCTCTCTCTCTCTCTCGCTCTCTCTCTCCAATACTTAACACTCTCACATTAAACGAGAAGAGCTTTTTAATTAGCTACGGACTCTTCTATTTTAATCAACTCACAAATGGAGTCCAGCTGTGACAGACTTGACAGGCAGAGAATGGTGACACTCCCGACTCCTCTGACTTTCCCACTAGAAGAGAAAAGAAATAAAAAATAAGGCGGCCATCTTACTTGCAGTGATGAATGGGAAACAGTTTAGCCAGACACGTTAGTTTGGGATTTAAGTTTAACAACATGCGGGGAGATTGCTTTAATCACTTTCGATCAAGTTTTGCAGCGTTTTCTTTGTGACTGTATTGAAGCCGTCACGGCCTCTGAAAGGCCGCCGTCTGTGCAGCGCCGCCACCAGTCACCGTGCTGTAATTTAACATCCCATCATCTGGGGTTTGAGACTCAGTGATGGGTTCATTAAGGCGCATTCTCCCAGGAAAGTCATGGTAACTGTGTGACATGTCAAGTTCGCCAATATCTTCTGTCATTTATTGCCCCGATCCACTCTGTGCATAACTGTAGTCCACTGACTTCCGGTTTCTACTGCAGCGGTCGTACCAGTTTCCTGTTTGTTGGCGTGTGCTATTGACAGTGGCGTGTTTTTCTCGATGCCTGCAAGATTCACCATGGATAAATGTCAATGACATGCACAGAACTGTCGACAAACTTTCACCTGCACCTGCCAGCAAACGGGTGGAAAGTTTCAAGTTGTACATATCAAGTTACGTCCGGGGTCCGTCTGGACTCCCAAACCGTCCCGGTCGCTGCTCCCCCCCCTCCGCCGATCCGGGGAGGGCTGCAGACTACCACATGCCTCCTCCGATACATGTGGAGTCGCCAGCCGCTTCTTTTCACCTGACAATGAGGAGTTTTGCCAGGGGGACGTAGCGCGTGGGAAGATTATGCTTTTCCCCCCAGCCCCCCCCCCCCGAACAGGAGCCCCGACCGACCAGAGGAGGCGCTAGTGCAGCAACCGGGACACACACCCACATCTGGCTTCCCATCCGCAGACACGGCCAGTTGTGTCTGTAGGGATGCCCGACCAAGCCGGAGGTAACATATGGATTCGAACCGGCGATCCCCGTGTTGGCAGGCAACAGAATAGACCGCCACGCTACCCGGAGGCCCATGTATGCAATTTATTGTGGAATTAGACTCTATTCTACCAATCAAGTCAGTCTGCATGTACATGAAACTGACTCGGTGCGATGCCCATGTGACACACAAAGGCGAGAACACACAATAACACAACTTATCTGGGTGTTTGGGAATTTCGACAGTACGGTACATTTAGTGCATTAATCGACTTAATTTGATTAATATCTGTACTTGGTTTTTCTTTGTTTGATAATTAACCGGTTTAAATGGATGGTCCCGCAGCCCTCGGAGCCCTGCGCCATGCCAGGCCTGGGTGACGAGAGTTGTCGAAGACGTCTGAGCGGAAAACAGACAACGATGAAAGTGTAAAAGAGGTACTTGTTTCAGCCGTTTGATTCCGCTGCCAGGCAGTCAGTGGGATGCTTTGACTCTAATTTGCTCTATTCAAGTTGCAGCTGTTATCTACATGACAAGGCTGAACAGATTGCATGGCCTTGGAAAAAATAAAAGGAGGATGTAAAAAAAAAAAAAAAAAGGAAAAATATTGGCCCTCAGAAAAAAAACAGAAAAATTAAGACGGAGCAACTGCCAAACAATGAAACGGAATTAAAAGGGGGAGTCGTTTTATCGTCCTCTGTGCAGGTTCACGCGCCGACTTTGGAGCTGAGACTTCTTTTATCACCCATCAGCCTCCGAAAGCGCTGCGGCGCCGGTGCAATCTGCTCCGCTGTCACCGTGCCATGTCCCAAATACACTGCCGATGTGGGGACGGCGACGTGGCCCTCCGCACAGCTCTCCGAGGATGACTCTGATTAAACTAATATTACGCTGTACCGAAAGCCAGCGGAGGTAGGGCACGTTCCCATGATGCAACATGAGCCACAGGCGCCACGTATGAACCACAGTGAAAACACCAAGTCAAGAATATGCTCTTGTTCAGCCAGGTGAGGGCCCCATTTCCTAAGGGCCCGGGACTGGTGGAGGCCTACGTGGCCCCTTGTTTTTTTTTGGACGTTGGAGTCTGAAATGGAAGGGTAAACAAGTTCTTCGAGCGCTCCACGAAGAATTAATTTACTGCCACAATTAAGCATGACTAATAAAATGGCATTGCAGACTTTTATTACTTCTCACACTGAGGAGGTGGCATCACTTCTCGTCTGCAGCACAACCGTTTGTTAAAACGCTTCACATCGTTACAAACGCCCTCGTTTCCTGGTTTCCAGCCTGCGAGCCACCCTGCTTGCTTTCCCTCTCCTCCGCTGGCTTTTTTATTGTTATTCTCACCCACTACTGGTCACACACATAGCAGTGTGCGTGTGTGTGTGTGTCTCGCTGGACGTTTTCCATGCATCATAATTGTTTCGCTAATTCACTATGCTAATTGCGTAATTAATTCGGGAACGGAGATTAGAAGAGGGTGGGGGGCAAAAAAATAACTAAACAAGCAAAGCGTAGGAGTGTAACCGCCGGGGCCACCATTTGACACGAATATTCCGACGCATTTCTTTCCTGTAGCCAAAGGCTGGCTGGTTGATGAGCCCCCCGCACCCCCACACACACATACACACACACACGCACACCGGGACCCCTCCAACAGCTCAGCAGCGTGCAGCTCCAGCACCCGGCGGCCTGGTCAGATGCATTACTTAACACCGCTACTGATGCAGCGCACCTTCCACTGCACAACACAATGGCGCGCAACGCGTTTGTGCAACACTTCACAGCTCACGTGTGTACTTATGCAGAGCTGTTTCCCCTTACGAGGGGAAAAAAGGCTTTACCAGATTTAGATTATTGCTATTTTCCACGTGCGGGCAGACACAGCCAAACATATGGGCCGAGCAGAAACACAACAGATGGGGTCGAGGTTTGTCGTCAGCTCTCTCTACCTGTTGTGCTTCTTTTTTTCACCCCCCACTCGCGGTGGACACAAGCTTTGAAACAACTGTCAAGTTTGATTCCCCTCAAAAAAAAGTGAAAAAAGCTGTGGTGCCTGAAGTGTGGACGGACGGTTGTTACTCCAGAAGGCCTGCACGGGGAGCTGACGTGCACGAGCCCGTTTCCCTGCAGCCAGAGCCGGCGAGAGTCTCGGCATTTTGGACGTCAACAAAAGCACCGGGATTAAAGGTAAGAGCGGTAGCAGAAGCTGCTAAAGTTATCCGATATCCTGGCTGAAGGGGCCGGGCATGGGATACCGCCGCTGAGGCCTTCAGTCAGTAAGTCAGTTACAGTCCGGTTGGTGTAATTGAGGAAGAAATCCACAAGATGGCGCCCACCCAGTTCACAGCTTACACGTGACGCCACCGTCCTTTGTACTTTGAATAATTAATCCAAAAACTGCTTCTAATGTCACTTCGTTTAAGAGTCTGAGGGATGTGGCAAAAGCCAGAGGTGTTAATGAAGCTCGACTTTCACCGCTCACTGGAAAGTGGTGTTGAAAACCAAGTGCTTCTAATCACGTGTGGACCTGGCTCTGGGCTTAATGCTTTTTTTCTCACCAGTTTTATGGAGCTCTGGTGCAGACATGTCCACATGGCATCCAAAAGGTGAGTTCACCTCCAGAGACCAAGCGTTATTAGACTGCACATCAGAGGCTTTGTACCATGTCTGATGGACCCAAGACCTGTGGGGGACCAGAAGGGTACGCAGCATTACTGTAGTTACAGAATTACATCCACTCACGGACATACTATCTTTGGGTTACAACTGTTGCTGTATAAGTATGGGAACATGACACAGTGTGTAGACTCTGTTCGTGTGTGTTTGTTGGATGTGTGTGTGTGTTATCAACCTACGTAGCTTGGGGCGGCAAGGTGGCCCAGGGAGTTAGATCTGTTGCCTCACAGCAAGAAGGTCCTGGGTTCGAACCCCAGGCCATCCCAGGTCCCTTCTGTGTGGAGTTTGCATGTTCTCCCCGTGTCTGCGTGGGCTTCCTCTGGGTGCTCTGGTTTCCTCCTTCCATCAAAAAGACGTGCATGTTAGGGTTAATAATAATAATACATTTTATTTGTGGGCGCCTTCCAGAACACTCAAGGACACCATACAGAACACAGTAAAAAAACAAGCAGCCCTGTATCAGACAGCATAAAATCAAAACAAAGCAGAGTAGACAATAAAAAGTTAACACAACAGATACATATAAAATTATCATCTGCACAAAACTCAAGTGAAGCGTGGATCAGACTGAATATGCCAGTTTGAAAAGGTGCGTTTTGAGATGGGATGTGAAGGTTGAAAGAGATTCAATGTTGTGAATGTCTTGTGGGAGAGAGTTCTATAGGCGGGGGGGGGGGTCAGAATGACTGAAGGCTCTAGACCCCATGGTAGTCAAGCGGGCTGATGGTGTTGGAGAGCAGAAGAGGATCTGAGAGTGTGGGAGGGTGTGTGGATGTGAAGGAGTTCAGAAAGCTATGAAGGAGCTAAGTTATTAAGGGCCTTGAAGGTGAGGAGCAGGATCTTGAAGTCAGTACAGTATTTAACAGGGAGCCAGTGGAGTTGCTGAAGAACAGGAGTGATGTGATCTATGGAAGGAGTTCTGGTAATGATACAGGCATCTGGATTCTGGACCAGCTGAAGTTCATGAAGACACTTGAGGGGAAGACCGAAGAGGATAGAATTACAGTAGTCAATACGGGCTGTAACCAGGGTGTGGGTGAGTATGGCGGTGCTTTTAGGTGTAAGTGACGGGAGAAGACGATTAATATTGCGTAGGTGGAAGTATGCAGACCGAGTCACACTGTTGATGTGGGCTTCAAAAGATAATGTGCTGTCCAGGATGACACCCAGACTCTTAACCTGAGGCGATGGAGGAACTACAGAATTGGCAATAGTCAGAGAAAAATTATCAGGTTTGGCCAAAGTAGATTTAGTGCCTACTAGGAGGACCCGCCTGTGCCCCCGAGCAAGGCGATGGAAAGAACTGGAGTTGGTCCCCGGGCGCTGCAGCTGCCCACTGCTCCTACACAGTAGGATGGATTAAATGCAGAAGACACATTTCACTGTAACCTGTACAATGACCGAATAAAGTGGCTTTCTTTCTTTCTTTTGGTTGAAGTGCTGTCCTCGACTGTGGAGCACAACTGTGAACACGTGGTCAACAACCGCCAGTTTCCAGTGACATTATTTTGTGGTGGGTTTGGCCATTTCAACCCGCTGAAAGGGTCCCCGCACTCCATCACCTCAAAGTCTGTGATACTGAGCCAAACGACTGCTACGCCTTGTGGAGAAGGGAGATGAATTCTGTCCGGGCTGTTTGCTCGTGTGTCCACAGTGGGGCAGGTTTGAGACACGGCACACACTTCACCCATGCACTGACGTTTGGGAAGAGAACGGAAATGAGTCCCTTTGTTTAAGTCATCACATATTGCTGAGCAAAACACGAGGAAATGTGCCAAAACCCTTGTCACACACGATCATGTACCTTTTTCCAAAGGAATTTAAACTGATTCATTGAGATATTCTACACGCAACTGCAAAACTCACTCATACACAAGTTCTTCTATACATGCGTGCTCAATACTCCAGGTAAGAAAGTGGAAGAAGGTTGAATCAGTATCCAAATGTACTGATTCAGCCTTCTTTGGAGTTCTTCTATAGTGTAAAAGCCCACTATCTGTAGATATACTGTTCCCACATCCCTTTAAATCCTTACCCACTTCATATTCTAGATACACTAGTTTTATCTACTCCTTTCTGTATAGATCTATATTTTTGCTCCTATTTTTCTGACTGGAGCAAAAAAAATAAAACAACTTAACCCGGTTATAAAAACACAAGAGTCAGAATGACTCAGTCAGACCTGCGTCCTCTGCATGTGTGGAAAACTACTGGGTCTTACCTGGCGGAAACACGAGAGGAAGTGCCAGGTGTGACTGCAAGAGGTTTAACAGCCTACTGCACATCCGCTAAAGTGCCACGGCAAACCAAAGAGAACATTCCCCCCGCCCCCCCAGCAATTTTCCAAGAACAACAATATCGCACCGGAGTTTCAGAAAGTGCGAGCTGCGCTGCAGCCCTGGACGTCTCCCCCGCGGTGACATCAGACGAGCCCGCTCACGTGTTTTAACGACCTGCTGGCTGATGTCTTGGTGTTATTGTTTGACAATGCTGTCCAGATAAGGGCACTGTAAATCCTCAGGGAAAGAGCGCTGTGTGGTGGTCTTGTGTGCCGGGCAGTAAGGGCCTTTTACCACAAGGTGACGTCAACAGAGTTCACTTTACTTTCCTGCGCGTGGCCTAATGACCTTGTTTGCCCGTGCAGATGGCCCCCCTGATGTCCTGATAACATGGTACATGAGAAGACAAAAGTACGCCAGTCAGTATCAAAGTAATACAACTTGATGATTTTTGACACGGGTTCATGAATTCGGTGACACTATGACGGCAGCAACAGGAAAATGCACCACAACAATTTACATATTTCCAATATGAAGACGGACAAAAAGTCGAGGAATAAGAAATGGCCTGTTCACACACATTATGAGGAGAAAGGGGAAGAAAGAGTTCAGGCTGGCAAACATGCATCCAAACCACATGGACCTTATTTTTCCATTCTACCGGGATGGCAGTGCGAATTCACATTTGCGGCGGCCTCATTCAGTACCGTCCATGCAGGGTCTTTGTCCACGTCTGCATCTAAGTTTGTGTCTTCATTTGATGGCTAGGAGAGCTGGCACTGGATTGGCTGTGAGAGCTTGTTCTGCTGCATCCTGTGGGCCCAGGGACCACAGCGGTCTGCACATGAAGAAGAAACACCGACAGCGGTCTGACAGGACGCAGAAGCTGGGCAGGCTAAGCTAACTGCTAGCCCACGCAGACCAGCAGTTTGATAACACCGAGGACAGTCTGGCGGCGGCCTCGCCTAGCTAGCATTAACTGTGTTTTTGGTGTCGTCGTGTGGAGTGTGGGGAGGTGTGTCGAAGGTGTCTGGCTGGGACAGCTGGACGTTGGATCGGCTGGGGGAGTCTGGTCTGCCGAGTCCAGTGGGCCCAGGGACCACGGCCCTGCCTGGAGCTGCCTCCTCAGGCAGTCTGACAGGACACGGAAGCGGGGCAGGCTAAGCTAACTGCTAGCCCATGCAGACCGGCAGTTCCGACAGTCATCTTGGCGTTCGCTCTCTCGGACATTGAGGGTTTTTTTTGGATATATGTGTTTTTGTATTTTTTTTATTTTTTTTTTTGTCTTTTGTAGTTTGGCTATATGTGTTCTTGTAGTTCCAACATGATTCAAGATTCAAGAGTTTTATTTGTCATGCACACACAAGTCCCGGGTGCAGTGAAATGAAAAAAGGTACAAGCTCCGTGATGTGCAAACAACAAAGTAAAACAAGTACACACGCATTCCAATTTGCAATATACAATTTACAATCAACAGTTAAGAACTCTCTGTAAAAAGAAAAGACAGCACAATATATATATAGCAGAAGCACTTAAAAATAGAAATCTGAGGTATATGTGCTGAAATATGAGGTATGTATGTACATAATATGAGTTATGCATAGTCGGTAACCTTACTGTGTGTGTGTGTGTGTGTGTGTGTGTGTGTGTGTGTGTGTGTGTGTGTGTGTGTGCAGTATGGGTCAGCGAGGGGGCCCCGGTAAGGTCAGAGTTCACAGTCCTGATGGCCTGAGGAAAGAAACTCCATCTCAGTCTCTCCGTATTTGCAGCATGACTGCGGAGGCGCTTGCCTGACCGCAGCAGCTGGAACAGTCCATTTTTGGGGTGGTGAGGGTCCTTCATGGGGGCTCTGGTTCGGCACCTCTTGGTGTGTATGTTTTTTTGTCTTTGTGTTGCACTGCTGTGGGCTGGGAGGAAACGATATTTCGTTTCATTTCATGTGTTCAGGTGCATGGAATGAAATGACAAATAAATGTTCCTGATTCCTGAGATGCCGATAATCACTCACTATAGGTTACCTGTAAGGTGGGATGATAACCCACAAGATGGAGCAGGACCATCGGGAATTGCTATCGAGCATCTTGGGTTTGAACCACATCCAAGCCATAAACTCACCATCTTGAACTGCTGACTTTTTAAAGACAAGTTCAATTTTTGGCCAGATAAGATTACACATGGAAGAAATCTGACCAAGTGGGGTTCTCATTTACAAAAGAAAAGGACATAACCCAACATCACAAAAGTATGACTGTCTACAAATGTCTGGAAAGGAGGACTTTCCAAGAATCTGAGAGTATCTACATATCAAGGAATTTTAAGTGCGCATGGCGGTAAAGGAATTAAGCAAAAATTAGTACAGGTGGCGTCCGGGTGGCGTAGTGGTCTATTCTGTTAGCTACCAACATGGGGATCGCCGGTTTGAATCCCTGTGTTACCTTCGGCTTGGTTGGGCGTCCCTACAGACACAATTGGCTGTGTCTGCGGGTGGGAAGCCAGATGTGGATATGTGTCCTGGTCGCTACACTAACGCATCCTCTGGTCGGTCGGGGCACCTGTTCCGGGGGGAGGGGGAACTGGGGGGGGGGTAGCGTGATCCTCCCATGCACTACGTCCCCCTGGTGGAACTCCTCACTGTCAGGTGAAAAGAAGTGCCTGGCGACTCCACATATATCGGAAGAGGCATGTGGTAGTCTGCAGCCCTCCTCGGGTCAGCAGAAGGGGTGGAGCAGAGACCGGGACGGCTCGGAAGAGTGGCGTAATTGGCTAAGAACAACTGGGGGGAAAAAAGGGGGGTAAAACAAAAAATAAAAAATCCGACATAAACCAACATTACAAAAGTATGAAGACTGTCAACAAATATCTAGAAAGGATGACTTCCCAAGAATCTGAGAGTATCTACATATCGGGGAATTTTAAGCGCACATGGCGGTAAAGGGATTAAGCAAAAATGAGTACAAGCGATAACAAAAAAGTATCGTGTGCCCATTTCCTATTTTCTGCTTTCATGGTTTCCAAACACTGCACACAGATCTACTCTGAATGCCGATGATTGCAATTTTCTTTGTATTAAAGCTTTCCATTCCTAAAAATAGGGCGCTAATCTGGGTGGAGTCAAGAAAACCCATTTCCAAATCCCACGTTTCCTTCATACGATGTTTCATATTACATTGCACAATACACTTAGGGAAAAGGCAGCAGAAACCTCTCTCAGGCATGTTGCAATTAGTTGACAAAGGGAACCTGGGAAGAAGTCTATTCAATAGCTAGCATATGTCCACAATGTACATGACATACATGCAAAAGGCCATGAGAACATGGACCTCCATGTCAATTGGTAACAGGAATATGTGGAGATGGCCCACCAAAATCTCTCCAGTATTATTACTGAAGAGGCCTCATAATTAACTTGCCCAGAGGGTTGGCTATACATAGTGTAAAGTTAAAGGAAATGACCCCAGAGGAAGAATAACAGCATTGTACTTTAGCTTCCTTGTCCTCGTTTGTATGTTGTATCTCGGGCAGGGAGGATAACGAGGATGGTCATGACTGTAATGAACACGGCCTCTGAAGTGTAAACTGTCCCTCTGCAGAATCCTGCTGTGGGAAACCCATGTGCCCATATTTATAGTGGATGTTAACTGTTCTCTCGGGCCAATATGGGTATCCTGTCAATAAAGAAGATAATATATTGGGTTGAATAGTTCCCAGGGATCTATCAAAGCTGGGTAAATTACATATTTTACATATCCCTGGATGGAAATCCTAAGAATAGACAATGCAAACGGAAAATGTCAATGTCCCTTTGGCGGCCTTGCCTAGCCTTGACTGTGTTTTAGGTGTCGTCGTGTGGAGTACGGGGGAGGTGTCTCAAAGGTGTCTGGCTGGGAGAGCTAGCATTGGATCGGCTGAGGGAGCTTGGTCGGCTGCATCCTGTGGGCCCAAGGACCATGACCCTGACTGGAGCTGCACCCGGAGAGGAAGCATCAAGGGCAGTCTGACAGGATGCGGAAGCGGGGCAGACTAAGCTAACTGCTAGCTCATAGTTTAGATATACTATGTGTTAGTTTGGATATATGTGTTCTTGTAGTTCTTGTAGTTTTTGGATATGTGTTTTTGTCTTTGTGTTGCATTGCTGCGGACTTGGGGAAATGATGTTTCATTTCACTTCATGTGCGCAAGTGCATGAAATGAAATGACTAATAAAGTGTTTCTGATTCTGATTCTGAACTGGTCAAGTCGGGCGTTAAGGAAAAGGACCTCGGTTTCTCCACCATCAGTATCGCGGAGAAGTGCTTGGAGTAGGGGTCCGGTAACATAACAAAACCACAACATAGACATGCCACGGTCCAAAAACCCATTCCACTGTCACCCCTAACTCAACGTACTGTAAAACTTTTATTCCATTTATGTGTCTGACTGATGTTTATTCAAGACCGTGTAGATGTCCAAGTAAAACCCCTCTATCCAGCAAGGCCGCTGTCAAGAGCGATGAATAACAATATACGAAATAAACTACCATTTAAGCAGCAATCAAAGGCTCAACTTTCCCTTGGTCTGCCTTTTTGTTTGGCGCTTTTAATGGGTCTGAGTCATTGTGAAAGGTCGTTGTTAGCACGCTCGCTCTTCCTCTGATATAATTAAGGGAACGACAGGGACATGAGCCTAATGAGCGATACGTGTCGGGAAGGAGGTCAGCCGCAAAAAAAGAAAAAAGAAACCCAGAGACAGAGAGAGAAGGAGTGCTTGCATGTGAATGTGTGCGCATGTGTACGGTAGACAGAGAAAGAGAGAGAGAGAGAGAGAGAGAGAGAGAGAGAGAGAGAGAGAGAGAGAGAGAGAGAGAGAGAGAGAGAGAGAGAGAGAGAGAGAGAGAGAGAGAGAGAGAGAGAGATCTGAACATTGGGGCAGATGCACTTGTTGTTTGATGTACCATGATGTCCCATGTTTAAATCTATATGGCCCTTTTAATCCAATGAAAAATGAGAAGTGCGCAGTAACTTTGTTAGGAGTGGGTAATGCAGCCAGGGGAAATAGAATAGGGGCCAGATTTGCAGGCCCCCCTCCACACTCGGTGTAAGAGCTAAACTGATTTGCACTCTGCTAGCTCTGAGACCAATATCTCCCTGCATCACCCAAAGCCCATCACGGAATGATTGAATAAACATGATGGACAGATCTCTGGCAGCCTATTAGCTCTGACGTCTGTTTAGCATGTGCTTGAGCATACAAGTATATCCCATTACCATCAGATTTGCTGTTTCACACTCTAAAGGAAGTGACCCCGGGTTGGTTTTCTGCATGGGTGGACCAGAGACAAACTGCACCATCATAATCATGTTACCTGCAAAGATGTATGCATTTAACCCTAAAATATGGGACACGGGTATTGTCTTACGAATTAGCAAGATTATGCCTGGTGGAGATAATCTCACAAACCACTGGAGCTATCAGCCCAGCACAGTTAAGAGTGTATGATGAACAACCTCTCGTGGTTGTGGTGGTTAAAAACCTTCGAAAAACGTTTGTTCTCACTATCACCGCTTTCTCTCTCTATTCACTTTCTTGCTCGCTCAACCAACGCGGTTTGCTGTCACTGCCCGATCCGAGTTACCCTGACTGCCACGGAGTGCCATAGCCTCCAAATACAAAAATATGAATTTCAAACACCTGATTGTTTGACTGTCGATGGCAAAGCAGTAAGAGAGCACTGTTCTATACCTATCTGGATGGATAAAATTATGGAAATTTAACAAATGCCAGTATGACGGTTTATTTTTTGGAGTTTTATTGGTGAGCCAGGACAGCCTCGAGTGCTGGTTTCATGGAGCGACCTGGTGAAACAACACGCAGCACCTTAACCCCATTAACTAAGGGGACAATTAACATTTAATATTAACTTAACCCCATTGACATTAATCAAGGGGAAGATGTCTTGAATGTTCTCATTCATCCAGATCACGGTTACCCAAAGGAATTGAATCGAGTGCAACTGGACTTGGTATATATACCCAGCAGCACTCAGGCCCAATGGGAAGAACACAAACACCTGAAGGGAGCTTTAAAAACCTGCAGCTACCCCAGTTGGACCTTTGTGAAAACTGCAACACGTTCCAAAAAGACCAACCGGGTGAGCGATGAGGAGAAAAGGAACAGAAGGAATAACATAGTCATCCCGTATGTTTCCGGGGTCTCCAAGAAACTCAGGAGAATTTTTAACAAACACCGCATCCCGGTATACTTCAAACCCAGCAACACACTCCGACAAAGACTGGTTCATCCCAAAGACCGTGTACCACGCACCCAAAAAAGCAATCTGGTGTATGCTCTACAATGCAATGAGGATTGCACTGACCTATACATAGGAGAAACCAAACAACCACTACACAAACGGATGGCCCAACACAGAAGGCCAAACTCCTCAGGACAAGACTCAGCAGTCTATCTACACCTAAAGGAGAAGACACACTCCTTCGAGGACAGCAACGTACACATTTTGGACAGGGAAGATAGATGGTTTGAAAGAGGGGTGAAGAAAGCCATCTATGTGAAACTGGAAAAACCATCCCTCAACAGAGGAGGAGGTCTGCGACACCACTTATCTCCCACTTACAATGCTGTCCTTTCATCTCTACCCAGGAGACTCAAGACGCCTAGCCTTCAAGAACAACAGTCGGTCACTAACGGCTCCAACGACTCTCATGACCACTGAAAAATAAAGTCGAAATTAACATCCCCAACGACCGTCGCTGCTTAACATTGGATCACAAAGAGCCAGATATCAATGGGAGTGGCTTAACATCGGAACACAAAGAGCCATGGACATCAATAGCTCTGATAACGACTCCAAAGAGGATAAATATCTGAGTTTCATCACCAGCCAGTCAGACTAGCTTGGTCTAGTCAGAAAGGCACGAACTGATGAAGCCTCTTGGATGAGAGGCGAAACGTCTTCACGGATATATACCAAGTCCAGTTGCACTCGATTCAATTCCTTTGGATAATCAAGGGGAAGAAGTGAGAAGACCGGCTGCGGAGAAGGTGTGGGAGAGGGTTATGGATGAGATGGATGTAGGGAGGATATGGAGAAATCTGAGAGTCAAGTGGATTAGTGTTGAATGTGGGAATTTTGACTTTTTATTAGAACATACTAGAGTATTCAATAATGTAATAATCAGTAAGTTTGATGTGAATGTGAAGAAAGAATGTGATGCGTGTGGTGTGGGAGTGGTAACATTTCTGCATGAGTGAGTTGAGTGTTGTGAGCTGGAGGGATACATGTTGAAAATGAAGGAGTTAATAAGTAGATGTTGGAGAGGTGGGTTTGTTGACAGAATGGGATGGAGAGAATTGTGGTTGTTTGGGGTGGCTGGCAGAGTGAACGGATGTAATGTTAATTTATTAAATTGTGTTTTAAGCCATGCAAGGTTTGCTGTCAAGCTAAGGAGGAATATAGCCCATTAGGAAAAGAGGAAAGCCGAGGTGTGGAATATTTTTAGGAGTATAATGGAAAGAGATGTTAGTATGTTGTATGGTTATGTTAGAGAAGAAGAGTTTGTTGGTGGATTTGAGGAGAGGAGCACTTTTGTTGTGATTGGGGAAGGAGGAAGGGGGATGTTGGATTTTGGTTCAACAGTATACTGTGTGTGGTATGCGTGTATTTTTTGTTTGATTTCTTTGATTTGGTGGGGGGGGGGGGGTCTGTAGGCTGGAAGCCATGCCAAGGCCTACAGGTTACTTCACTATGTCCTCTCTTGTGTACCTGTGTTGTTATTTTTAATTCGTATCCTCTTGATCCTATAGAGCTCGATGGGCTTGTGAAACATTTTATTTCCCTATTGGTTTAATATATATGTATGTTGTATTTTGAATGTTTGTTTTATAAAATAAAATTTAAAAAAAAACCATTAACTCTCCCTTTATGTATTCCCAGGCCTTCATCTGCAGGTAGAGAAGCCCTGGAAGATGAAGGAGTGGGATGCTGTGTAGACGATCTGCTGTCAAGAGGTGCAACGAATAAAAAGTCTTTTTATTTTTTGTGTAAGTTGATTAATTTCTTGAAAAGGAAAAATTCAGGACCGCAATTTGATTTGATTCATATAATGAAACGGAGGGGTCAGGGTGGGATTGTGTGAGGGGTGGGAGTTTGATTTGACTGACAGCCAATAATTGCTGGGCATTTTGAGAATAATGTGGACATCACTATGCGACGGGCTGATTTATATCACTCATCTTCTCTCAATCTCACTCCCATTCAGTCGTCCTTTTTCTCCCCAACTGTACTTGGCCAATCACCCCACTCTTCCGAACCATCCCAGTCACTGCTCCATCACCTCTGCTGATCCGGGGAGGGCTGCAGACTACCACATGCCTCCTCCGATACATGTGGAGTCGCCAGCTGCTTCTTTTCACCTGACAGTGTGGAGTTTCACCAGGGGGGCGCAGCGCGTAGGAGGATCATGCTATTCCCCTTAGTCCCCCCCGAACAGGCACCCCGACTGACCAGAGGAGGCACTTGTGCAGTGACCAGGATGCATGCCCACATCCGGCTTCCCACCCACAGACACGGCCAATTGTATCTGTAGGGACGCCCGACCAAGCCGGAGGTAACACGGGGATTCGAACCGCCGATCCC
This sequence comes from Lampris incognitus, assembly GCF_029633865.1. Lineage (NCBI taxonomy): Eukaryota > Metazoa > Chordata > Actinopteri > Lampriformes > Lampridae > Lampris > Lampris incognitus. The sequence continues at coordinate 10,793,700 of NC_079229.1, forward strand.
CGTGTTCGTACCCAACAGAATAGACTGCTATGATACCTGGACACTCTATCAATCATTGGATATTTTTGTTAGTGTACACCCACAAGTACAGGGTGACATAACTAAAAAAAAATGTAATTTTTAGGAAGAGGACAACCTAATTCTTATAAACACAAAAATAAAATGATTTTTTTTGTTGTGATTTTCAAGAACAGAGTTAAATACATGTAAATTACGAGCCGATAAAAACGGTAATAAGACTGGAAAGAAGTTGCATTTCATGGGATCTTTTTTTATTGTTGGTATTTTACCTTTTTATTAGACAGTGCAGTGAAGAGGTAGATGGGAAATGAGGGAGAGAGACAGAGGTATGACATGCAACAAAGGTCGCCAGCTGGATTTGAACCAGCGATGTCGCGACCATGTCGTTTTGTCACTCTAACCATTTGGCTACAGAGATGCATGGGATCTTAAAGGGACTTTTAAATTTCCACATGTTAAAGAAAAAGGACACAAAGCAAAAGTGGTGTATGTTTAACTGTGAACTGAATGATACAGGATCATAGTCTTACATTTGAAATTGGACGGAGACGTAGCACTGACCGCACATTGTATACTGAATAGCCAATGTTACATATTTGTCACGATTCCTACTTAGGACCTTTGTGTGTTTCCCTTGCTCATTCTGTCTCTGTCCCTGCCCCCAACCTTTCTGCACTCTCTGCTCAAGTCTTTGCTATTTCTCCACCTGTCCACCAGATGCCCCCGTACTTCCCTTCCTGTGTCCCACACCCACCTGGCCACCTGTTCCCACCTAGTAATTGTCCGCACCCAGGCATGGAGCCATTGGCTCACTGCAGAGGGGCGAGGACCTGTAGTGGGCTCTTACGCAGCCTATATGCAAGACAGATCCAAAGGGAAAGTTATGGAGATGGAAGAGCGGAACGGACAGAAATTCGGATCACAATGAGATGTGCTATTTCAGCACCATGGATAGTGCAATTGATTTATACAGTGACCTGCACTGTATATGCAACACAACTGCTTGATAGGCTATTTCAGAACCATGGTCGGCGCCATGGATTTTACCCATAATTTGCTCAAACCTCAGTCAGAAAAAAGGACAAAAAAGTAAGGCAATCTAAACTAGCAGGGCAGGCAACCAAGGATAGAAGGCAAATACACAGTTTGACATTCAGTGATGTTGGGATGCCCTTAAAGCCACACAGCCATATAGCCTACACAATAAAGTCACATATAATCAACCCACACACGACAACAAACCACAAGTGTGTAAGCAATGTGTGGCCTGCCAGTGGTCTACAACACAAGATGCAACAAACAAAGCTATTTTCTAAAAAGGCCAGACAGTGCCATCTGTAAGCGGGGCCCTGAATTTGCCCAAGAAGTGATTTCTACGGGTGGAAAGTCAATTATGACTCTGTTTCTGATCCAGTTCCTCCCAAGCCAATCATTCCAGCCTCCCATGTTTCCATGGAGTCTCTCAGCTCCTCCCTGGGGCAGCCAAGTAGTTCGTCAGCTAGCTCCAAGCCTGTGTCTCATGTGGCTAGCCTCCAGCTAGGGGGTAGCCAGTTTGCTAGCCATCAGCCTCTCTCCCAGTCTGCTAGCGTTGGACGTTCTATCAATCAGCGTGTCTCCCAGTCTGCTAGCTTTAGGCCTGCTAGCCATCAGCCTCTCTCCCAGTCTGCTAGTTTTGGGCCTGCTGGCCACCAGCCTCTCTTGCAGTCTGCTAGCTAGAGGCCTGCTAGCCTCCAGTTTGCTACCCAGTCTGCTAGCTTTGGCCCTGCTAGTAACCAGCCTGTCTACAATTGTGCTAGCCACCAGTCTGTTTCCATGTCTGCTAGCCTAAGGTCTACCTCTTCCCCCAGGTCAGCTAGCCTCCTGCCTGGTCCTGCCCCTGAAGACCCCCAGCAGTCCCCTTTCTATTGGTCTTTCTTTGCCATTTCCCCTGGGTACCCTCATTTAGGAGCCCCAGAAAGAAATGTGGCTCCCATGCCGCCAGCATTCTCAGCTTCCCAGCGTCACAGAGTCACTGCTGCTCAACACCACAGCGTCTCGGCTTCCCAGCACCACTACTGAGACCCAGCCTTATCTGGAGGCCCGGCCTTATCCTCAGCCATCAGCCACCCCTGCCAACGCTCAGCCTATTCTAGTTTCTGAGTCCTGAGCGTCGGCTACCCTCACTGACCCTCATCCGGTTCCCAAGCAGTTGGCCAAGGCGCTTTCAGTTCCTGAGCCATCGGGCCCCACTGCAGTCACTAGGTCTGTTCCTATTCCCAAGCCATTGGCCGCCCTTGCTGGCGCTTGGCCTGTTCTCGAGCCATCCACCCTGCCAACACGCAGCCCGTTCCACTTTCCAAGCCATCAGTTGCCACTGCCAATGCTCAACCTGATCCAGTTCCTGAGCCATCGGCTAACCTTGCCAACACTCAGCCTGTTCCCGAGCCATCAGCCACTTTTGCTGACGCCCAGTCGGATCCCGAACCATTGGCCCTCCTCGCCAAAACTCAGCCTGTTCCCGAGTTGTTGGCCATCTCTGCCAATGCTCAGCCCGTTCCAGCTCCGAAGCCATTGGCCACCACTGCCAACGCTCAGCTTGTTCCAGTTCCCAAACCTTGGGCCACCCTCACCATCGCTTGGCCTGTTCCCAAGCCATCAACGCTCAGCCTGATCCAGTTCCTGAGCCATCGGCTAACCTTGCCAACACTCAGCCTGTTCCCGAGCCATCAGCCACTTTTGCTGATGCCCAGTCGGATCCCGAACCATTGGCCCTCCTCGCCAAAACTCAGCCTGTTCCCGAGTTGTTGGCCATCTCTGCCAACGCTCAGCCCGTTCCAGCTCCGAAGCCATCGGCCACCACTGCCAACGCTCAGCCTGTTCCAGTTCCCAAGCCATCGGCTGCCCTCACCAACGCTCAACTTGTTTCCTAGCAGTCAGTCGTCTCTGCTGATGCCGAGCCTGTTCATGAGCCGTCGACTGCCTTTGCCAATGCCCAGCCTTATCCAGAACTGTCGACCACCCTCGCCGATACTCAGCCTGTTCCCAAGCCGTCAGCCATCTCTGCCAACGCTCCACCTGTTCCAGTTCCCAAGTCATCGGCCACCACTGCCGACACTCAGCCTGTTCCAGTTCCCGAGCCTTGGGCCTGGAACTGGAACTGGAACTGGAGCATCTTGTTACAAATTACAAATACTTGCTCGTCAAAATAAAATAAACCTATTTAAAATTTATCAAAATAAAATACAAAATACTGGTATGAGAAAATATATCTAATTAAAAACCAAGTAATTTGTAATTTCAAAATACAAAAACACATCCTATACAAACTGATAACACATTTTAGGCATCTAGTAGCCTCAGTATGGGTCTGACCTTAACCCCCCTACATTGAAAAGATGAGCTCTGCTGATTTCCCCACATCATAGATTTGAAGTGGCCAATCAGGATAGCTTGGAGGCAGGAGGCTGCAAATTCAGGGATGCATGCTCAGTCAGTCAATGTGACCATTGACTGACTGAGTGAACAGCCAATTGAAATGCAACTGGGGGAACTGAACAGTTAGGCCACAGTCAGTACGTTTACATGACACTTAAAAAAATCGAATTATTGCGTTAATCCGACTAAAACCGGACTTTTAAAATGCATGTAAACACGTTAACTCGACTGAAATTTAAGTTGTAATAGTCAGACTAACACACCCAGATAATGCGATTGGAAGTCGATTTACTTCTGCGTGTATACACCTTAGTCGGACTGGAGCTGGTCGAGGTGATCTGCGCACGCGCTAACTTTCCGCGCGCCAAGTTTGACCCGAAAGTCGAACAGCGTAAACAGAAGAAGAGGGAGGGTTGCTAACTTCCTAGTTCACTACAACGATTGTTGTGCTCTGCGTGTGTGACGTAATAGGTCAACCAGTAATGGCCCAATACAAACAAGCTGAAAGAGTGCATATCGCCACCTATCGTGGAGGGGCCCACATGACTCCCTCAGTAAATCGATTTCCCTCCCGCATGTATACTGGGACCAAAGTCAGTAGTCGGACTAATGAACTACCATAGCTCGACTAAACTGTGCATGTAAATGTACTGAGTGACGCAATAGTTCTTTCAGAAGACAATAAGACTGGGCATTTAGCAGATGCCTGTTTCCCAGTCTGCTAGCTTTCGGCCTGCTAACTACCAGTGTGCTACCTAGTCTGCTAGCATTGGGCCTGCTAGCCATCGGTATGCTACCCAGTCTGCTAGCTTTGGGCCTGCTAGCCTCCAGTTTGCTACCCATTCTGCTAGCTTTGGCTCTGCTAGTCACCAGTTTGCTACCCAGTCTCCTAGTTTTGGCCCTGCTAGTCACCAGCCTTTCTACGAGTGTGCTAGCCACCAGTCTGTCTCTATGTCTGCTAGCCTCGGGTCTACTTCTGCCCTCAAGTCGGCTAGCCTCCTGCCTGAGCCTGTCTCTGGAGACCCCCAGCAGTCCCCTTTCTATGGGTCTTGCCTTGTCATTTGCCCTGGGTATCCTCATTTAGGAGCCCCCAGGAGAAAGTGTTGTTACTGGGGCAACCGTTGTCCACTTCCTTGCACTACAGAGACCCCACTGTGCAGCACCACAGAGTCTCTGCTGCCCAGTGCCACTACTGAGGCCCAGCTTGTTCCTGAGCCATTGGCTGTCCCTGTAAACGCTCAGCTTGCTCCAGTTCCTGAGCCATCGTTCGCCACTGTCTACATTTCTTTTTTTTTCAGTTCCTGAGCCATTGGCTGCCCTCACCAACTTAAATATCAAGATGACACCCCCACCTTGTTTATTTTTCCAAGCTACAAGGGCATAAGTATAGTCAGGTGGGGAAACCTCATTTAAGGGAAGGATAACATTTGGTTTCAACCATGTTTCACATAACCCAGTCATATCAAAACTATGTTCCATCCATCCATTATCCAAGCCGCTTATCCTGCTCTCAGGGTCGCGGGGATGGTGGAGCCTATCCCAGCAGTCATTGGGCAGCAGGCAGGAAGACACCTTGGACAGGCCGCCAGGCCATCACAGGTTAAAGATTCAAATCATTTATTAGTAAGGCTTTGGTAGACAGTGATCTGATTTTTATGAAACCAATTTTAAGCATCTTGTTAAAATGATCAGCAGTAGGCAGAACTTTAGAGCTACCACTAGATGAAGAATTAATTGGAATTAGATACCTTATATTATTAGTTGACAATTTTGAAGACCTACGCTTTGGATGATGTGTTGTCACACTTTTGATACTATTAGGTGTTTGGTTCTGTAGATTATTAGGTGCTTTATTATACATTTCACCACCACCAGTGGCAGGAATGATTATTAGATTAGATTATTGTGACATATTTACGAGAGGAGAGCTGGGGAGCAATACAGCAGGGAAGGGAGACTGTCTCAGTGTTATAGACAAAGCTGTATAACCTATACAATGCGAAATTCCCTGACCAGATATTAACTAAACTAGTTGATTCCACATCCGCACAAGGTTTAAACCTAGCAGGCTCTCTAATCACTTGCGACCTGCTGAAAGATAAGTCCCTAGTGTCAAACTAAATGTAGACACCTATCTATATTGCTAGACAAAAGAGCGGCACTGTCCCCATTAGGGTGAATGCTGTCTGCTTTCAGCAGTTAAGAGCAGCCCAGAAAGAAGCCCAGTTATCAACAAAACCGAATCCCTGCTCATTACAGTAACGAGCCAGCCAGCGGTTCATTAAGGTGAGCCTACTGTACATCTCATCATTACCCCTCACGGGTAAGGGACCAGAGACAATTAATTGATGCTGACACATTTTTCTGGCCAACTCAAGCGTCCTGGCTAGGCTAGCTTTTGTGATCTCTGATTGCTTCATCCTATCATTATGGGTGCCCACATGAATAACAATGTTGCTGAAAGTAGTGATGCTGTGTGCCTGGGTTCTCCGATTCTCCCTCTGTGATGCCTGCACCTCAAGATTATCCTCAATGTCAGAGACTCTGGGCCCCGGGTAAACAGTGAACCAAGGTTGACGAAGCTAATCTGATATTGCAGGCAATGGAGTCTCCTATCACTATGTGCTGCTTTACTCTGTCGACAAGAGCGGGAGAAGCACACTGGCCAGTAGGACTACCGACAGGGGCTTGTGAGGGGCAAAACCCGGTTTGCAGTCTGGAGAAGCGACCGCAGACCAGGCCACACGACCGGTGGCTTGCTCTTACGAGCCTTCTCACGCCGGTAAACAGAGACAAATGCTGCTGCATCTGCCGATGAGGCTGACCTAGTGCTAACAGTAGCAAGTCTGCTGTCAGCCTGGGACTATCTGGAGTACCTGTCACATCTAGCTGAAGGAAGCTGCTCTAACTCATGGATACGCCTGTCTAGTAGAGACAAGACAACCTATCTGTAACTGCAGAACAGTCACCACAAACCATCGTTTTAATGAGGCTGATTTGACTGCAAATGCAATAAAGCTTACTGCAAAATTAGGCTAGGCTCGACGCTAGTAAACAGACTAGAAACGAAAGGCTGCCGGCTAACACAAAATTCATTAGAGAAAGAAAACTAGAGAATCTAGTGATAGGTGAACGAAGAACAAAAAATAGCAAAATCAGTAGAACAAATGAAGAGGTTAGAGCAGAATATGAAGAGATCGTAAGAGAAAAAAAATCGTTATCAATCTCACCAAGCCTAATCTCTCGAAGGTGGAAGCCATCCATCCATCCATTATCCAAACCGCTTGTCCTGCTCTCAGGGTCGTGGGGATGCTCGAACATATCCCAGCAGTCATTGGGGGGCAGGCGGGGAGACACACTGGACAGGCCGCCAGCTGAGAAGGTGGAAGCCGAATATAAGAAACATGTATATATGTCCGTCGACTTTCTCAACAACTGCTCATCCAAACGACTTCCCACTCGACCCTGCACTCTTAGGTCCTCACCAATACACCCGCCAAGAGTGAAGTAGATTGGATGAACGGCTGTCGAGAAAATCGAAGGACATACGTGCATACATGCATACATACATGCAAACATACATACATACGATTCCTTCCATTTTTGTTCGAAGAAATGTATACATGTTGAAATAACATCAAAATAGAAAACATTCAATATCTTGCTGCCAGATGTTGAATTCATCTGATCAATTACAAATCAGTGTCATTTCATTCAACAGCCTTTCATTAAAGTACACGAAAGACTGTAAGGAAAAGTGAAACAGATTCAACCCTTTTCAGACGCTGAATCCAGAGCTGCCTTTGAGCATGTTTGCTGCTCGCAGATGGAAATCTGAAAAACCTGAACCCTCCTCCACTCTTTATCGTTACCAGGCACCCCCCTACACAACAAGACGTCACCATTTTCTCTTCAAGCTGAGACTATATCTCAGTTGTTCCGCGCCCCGTTTGCTCCGTGCCATTAAATGGACTATATCGTCACTCCCCGATCCGTTACGGAAACCCGACTTGTTCAACGCATGCGCGAAAATGTGTCTACCTCCTGTCGGCAGTATGTCGAAGCACTTTTTTACAAGACAAATGAATTTCCTAACCGGAAGTTATTATGAACAAACTTTTTTTTTTTACAAATGTAACCGGTTATTTTCTTGCCCGGTGCGGGATTCGATACGCGGTGTACTGCACCACAAGGCGACATCACTAACCGCTCGGCTAAAGGGTCAGGCCCGTTAGCTAGGGACTAACGTGCGTTATTAGTAGTTTACACAAACATGGTATCCATGGGTTTCATGTCATTTGAGTGCTGCGTCACGCCGCCATCTTGAGGACCAACGGATGCCAAGATGCCTTCGATCTGTTGTGCTGTGGGTTGTGACCACAAAAAGTCACAAACAAATGGATTACAATTTTACAGAATCCCTAAAAACCACGATCATTGAAATAAATGGATCGCAGCGATCAAAAGGCACCACTGGATTCCCACAGAACACTCCAGGCTATGCAGCGAGCACTTTGTTTCGGGTAAGTAGCTGACGTTAGCTAGCTAACGTTAGCTAGTTGGCTACCGCGTTAGCTTCATAGCTTTGTAACAAGACAGTCTTGTCGCAAGGCTAGCTAGCTTCATAGATGTGTCCTGTGCACTGATGCTAATATGACATTTATCAACAGACTGTCACTTACCCTTCCTGTAAAGACGAACAGTCTTTTCGTTTTTACATGAATCATTTTGACGTCCTTTAGCCATCCTGCGGTTAAGTAGCGGTAGGCTTCGGTGCTTTTGAAGGCTTTCAGGGCTTCACCTGAGTATGGCGAGGGATTGTGGACGAGGTACACGTAAACGTCGTGAAACGTAAAATTAGGAAGATCTATAGCAGACTCAAGTGGGGTTAATTGGTCTTTGGCTAGAAGATAAGGATCCAATTATAAAAACTCGATTTTTTGCAAATGACGCTGCTTCTCCTCCGTGGTTAAGTGAGCGATTCTGGACAGTCTTCCCAACTTCCCGGGGACCGCGGTCCTCAAGATGGCGGTCATAGCAACAAAAACCACGTGACTGAAACTCAGATTTGGCTAAAATGTAGCATGTAGTTGAGACCATTTGATGGCGCATTGCATTCTGGGTAGTTATCGCCATATTTATGTTCAGCAACCACGGGCACACAGCGACAAGAGAGAGAGAGAGAGAGAGAGAGAGAGAGAGAGAGAGAGAGAGAGAGAGAGAGAGAGAGAGAGAGAACACGAGTGGAACGGGCGAAGAGCAAGCGCAAGAATCCTTACCCGGGGAAGCTGAACAAGGGAGAAAAGGAGCGCTACCTCGGGAAAAAAAACACAACAAAGGAAATTAACAGCCTCGATCCATATGAACACAAAGAGCGGTCGGGTGATCTACACGAGGTACCGCAAGTAACATGTCCACATGTTTTCCTACTTTGTGGTGTGAATGCTTACACAGTCGAGCAGTTTAGAAATAAATATCTCGAGGCTCACCATCAGTTTACAAATGGATGGGTGCAGGACCTGCAGATTTTCAGTTAAGACCAGAAAACTTCCTCCCCGCCTGCCGCCCGCCGCCCGATGGCTGCTGGGATAGGCTCCCGCATCCCCGTGACCCTGAGAGCAGGATAAGCGGTTTGGATGGATGGATGGATGGATGGATGGGCCAGAAAACCACTGTGTGCATAAAGGTAGGTAATCGCAAGTCATCACACACACCTCAACAATCTTAACTCAAAATATAGATATATTTTTCCAAGGCCAACGCCGCATTATGTGTAGTCATTACAGTTTGTGTTTCAGTTAAGCCACATTTTGGTTGTTGACTTTAAATGTTTCCAACCAAATCACTGTTGTCATTGTTGTGGGCAGCGACAACGCAGCGCTGTTGTTGACAGCTTGGCTATCCTTACGCCAAGCTACGGAGCTAGCTAACCACAGTTAAATGTGTTTTGATTATAATTTTCTTTTTAATGAGCCAGATCATTTGGCTCATCTCGGCAATAAGAGCCAAATGATGTAGGATAAAGTATGTATGATAAGTAATTTAAAAGCATTAAGCAATATTCTCAAAGACATTTTAATCAGTTCAAATTTCAGTTCAGTTTATTGACAGAAACGTTTCTGTCAATAAACGCTGTATCCAGATGAACTGATTCAAGTCAAGTCAATTTTATTTGTATAGCCCAATATCACAAATTACAAATTTCTCTCAAGGGGCTTTACAGCAACACAACATCCTGTCCTTAGACCCTCACATCGGATAAGGAACAACCCCCTAAAAAAACAACAACCCTTTAACAGGGAGGAAAAATAGGAAGAAACCTTTGATGTTCTTACCTGGATTATTGAGCATGCATCAGGACATCAAACAATACTATACATGTGTATTGAATGGTTTATTTATATTTAACAATGTGTTGTACTATGTTGGCAACCTGCAACATACTGTGGCGAATTCTACTAGAGTGTTCCTGCTCCAAGTTCATTTGCATATTACCCACAATGCAACTGAAGTGTCGATGTTTTGGTTATGTTGTGGGATATTGAACATGTTAAAAACGGGCATGTCTGTTACATACATATGTGGTGGAAGGTAATGGGGACGTTATGAGAGAAGTCGTATTAGAAAACATGCTATTTCCCACCATGAGGGTAAAGAGTAGACAAATAGATAAGGTCGCTTCTGTGGCCAAGAAAAAGGATTAAGCTGAGACCAGTACGAACTTGTGTCTGTTATGACTAGCTTGGCTTGCGGTCATTAAAAGCTTGCTTGTTAACTCTGAAAGGTTTGCTGAGAAGTCCATTATTTGACCACGTCACATTGGTGTCAGAAGTGGGATAGTGAGACCGTGAGGTCATCGGAAGCGCATGCGCCCAGAGACGTGAGGGAGCTGATATACTGAAACGCGGGGTAGTGTAACGTGCATGGATAAGTAGACACGTTGGTCATTGACTAACGGGTCGGACCCTTTAGTCGACTGGTTAGCGTTGTCGCTTGTGGAGTGGGAGACGCGGGTTCGCGTCCTGGCTGTGGCGGTCCCGGCCTGCCCCCCTGAATTCGCTGCAATACAATTCTTACCATGCTCGGCACTTAATGTTATTACCAAAGTGAGAAGTTTCTGGATCGTATTTCACAAATACGTTATATGATCATCCTATTATTCTGTCTTGTATTGATTTACAAAAAAGAAGGAAAGAAAGAAAGAAAAAAGAAATGGATTCACTAAAGGAGCCAGCTTTTAGAGCTGACTCGTTCGTGACCAACACATTACTACTGAACAGTAAGTCATAAGTTCATCGGGAGTCATCATGAGAGTCAGTGCCGTGGCTGTGCTTGGGAATCCCACCGGATCCGACATCAGCGGTCAGTTTGGGTGCATAGCATCATCCATAGACGGTGATCAGCTTGTCCTCCATCTTGACTGAAGAGATTTCTGTAAAGGGGGACTCACTTGAAGGTGATTGGCTTTCGTCAGGCAAAATATGAACATTTGCTGACTCAAGTGAATGATCATTTCGCCCGTTTCACAAAGCTCACAGATTCGCCACAGTTAACCCTGCCCATTCGCATCCTACCACTGGCTTGTGAATTTCGCTTCACGTTTGGTTAAAACGCACCTTGACAGAGGCACTGGGGAGAGAGAGGAGAGGAAGGAGAGGGAGCAGCTGGACAGAGAGGAGAAGAGGGAGAAACAGTGGAGAGAGTGGCTGGAGAGGAGAGAAGATAAAAATTTAGAAAGGGAGGAGGGGAGACGGAGTGATTTGATTTCACTGGTGGAACAGATTTTCAATAAGTGAGGCCACGATTGAATAGTTGAAATGAATATTGATATCTGCACTCTTGTTTACACTGATTTTTTTTTTGTTTGTTATGGCGTTATTGGTAGTGTCACATAACCATAATCTACTTTGTTTATAATTTTGACAGGTTGTATATCATAGTGACCTACTTGCAGGTTACGTATTCACCATGCGGGCCAGAGACGGTCCCTTTAAGACAGTGTTAGGAGTTAGCAAAGGATATTGTGGGTAGACACGAGGCTGAGGTTTAGCAGAATGAACTACTGACTTAGTTTGAGCAGGAGGAAATAAACGACCTCACGGCTGTGTGGTCAAAAGGAGAAGTGGTCTCGTCTCCTTTCTTTCATCCTCCACATTGGTGACCCCGATGTGAGCCATGGCGAATGAAGCTAGCAGTGCAGTGGCAGTGGCTAACACCGTCTCGCTCAAACTGCCCGACTTCTGGGAAACAGCTGCGGCAGCATGGTTCGCTCACATCGAAGCCCAGTTCGCTATTAGGAACGTCACCATGGATGAGACCAAGTACCACTATGTCGTGGCGGCATTCGGAACTTCCACGGCGTCACGGATATTGGGCCTGCTGCAAGCCCCGCCACCCGTGGATAAGTACGGTGTGATTAAGAGACACTTGCTGCAGGCGTTTGAGCTAGCAGAGGTGGAGTGGGTGGACTGGTTGTTTTCGCTGCAAGGCTTGGGAGACGGCAAGTCAGAGCTAATGGACAGTATGCTGGGTCCGTGCAACTCCGCCTTCCTTTTCGGCCAGCTGTTCTTCCGTCAGCTCCCCTCGCATGTCCGTGCTGCCTTGGCCAGCTCCAAGTTGTCCACCACCAGCAACTTTCGGGAGTTGGCTGCGGAGGCTGACGAGATTTTTCTCGCCAGCCGACAGCAGTGTGCGGCCTCTCTGCTGCCTGCCCACACTCTTCCACCACCGCCGGTTGAGGCTACGGGCGTCGCCGCGGCAGCAGTTTCTCGTCGGCAGCAGGACTCAGGGGGACTTTGCATCTACCAGGCTAGGTTTGAAACCAAAGCTAAGCAATGCCGTGCACCATGCACTTTCAGCAGGGTGGGAAAAGCCAGGGCCGGTGCTCAGTAGTAGTCCTGAGCGTTGGCCAGGAAGGCAGGCTGCTGTTTATTCAGGACACCATCTCCGGCCGGCAGTTGCTAGTTGATTCGGGCACACAGCGGAGCATCCTGCCTGCAACACCAGTGGACGCGATGGCCGGCGGATTCGGTCCCCCTATGGATGCTGCTAACGGCACCCCCGTACGCACCTATGGCACGAGGTATGTGGAGGTGGTTTTTGGAGGTCGGCGGTTCGTCTGGGACTTTGTAATGGCGAAGGTGTCCATTGCCCTCCTGGGTGCGGATTTCCTGCGTGCTTATGGGCTGTTGGTAGACGTTAAAAGCCGCCGCTTGATTGACGCCGTCTCCTTCTGCTCCTACCTATGTACGCTGGTGGAGGCGGGTCCCATCGGCTTGTCCAACATGATTGCCACCGGGGATGAATTTCAGTGTCTGCTCACTGAGTTTCCTGACCTCACAACGCCCATCTTCTCATCAGTAGTCGCCAAGCATGGAGTGGAACACTACATCACCACCACGGGCCCCCCCAGTCTACGCCCGTGCATGGTGCCTCGACCCAGCCAAACTCGCCATCACCAAGGAGGAGTTTGCCAACATGGAGTGCCTCAGCCTCGTGCGCCACTCCGACAGTCCATGGGCCTCCCCCCTGCATATGGTCACGAAGGCTAATGGCAGCTGGCGCCCATGTGGTGATTACCGCCGCCTTAACAACGCCGCGATGCCAGACCACTACCCTGTCCTGCACATCCAGGACTTCTCCGCGCACTTGGCCCGGGCGGTTATCTTCTCCAAGGTGGAACCCCATGCGCGGATATGACCAGGTGCCGGTCCGCCCACAGGATGTGCCAAGACGGCAGTAATCACGCCGTTCGGCCTGTTCGAGTTCCTGAGGATGCCGTTTGAGCTCAAGGGGGCTGCACAGACCTTTCAGCGGCTCATGGACTCTGTGCTGTGAGATATGCCGTTCCTGTCTGTTTACCTGGATGACATTCTCGTGGCCAGTACGTCCGCAGCGGAGCACCTGGTCCACCTTCGGCTCGAACAGCTCAGCCAGCATGGGCTCATCGTCAACCCGGCAAAGTGCCAGTTGGGTCTGCCAACCATTGATTTTCTCGGGCACTGGGTTACAAAGGACGGAGCAACCCCCCTCCCCGACAAGGTGGACGCTGTCGCCAGGTTCCCACGCCTGAACACGGTGAAGTCCCTACAGGAGTTCCTGGGCATGGTGAACTTTTATAACCAGTTCATTCCCCGGGCGGCTCATCTCATGCCCCCCCTGTATGAGGCTCTGAAGGGTAAGGACCCCAAGGGCCCAACGGACTGGTCGGAAGAGAGAAACCGGGTATTTGAGGACGCTAAGGCTGCGCTGGCTGATGCCGCCTTCTTGGCGCACCCATCACCAACTGCCCCAGTAGCACTCACCACGGATGCCTCAGATTACGCTGTGGGGGCAGTGTATGAGCAGTGGGTGGGCGGAGCATGGCAGCCGCTTGCTTTTTTGAGCCGCCAGCTGCGCAGCAGTGAGAGGAAATACAGTACCTTCGACTGGGAGCTTCTTGGCCTGTTTCTTGCCATCCGCCGCTTCCGGTTCCTGCTGGAAGGCCGCCGGTTCCCTTTGTTTGTAGACCACAAGCCGCTGACATTCGCCATGGCCAAAGCCACCGAGCCATGGTCTGGGCACCAACAGCGTCAACTCTCTTATATATCCGAGTTCACCACCAACATTCGGCACGTCGCCGGCAAGGACAACTTCGTCGCCGACTGCCTCTCCTGGGCGACGTTGAGGGCCGACCACTTGGCACTCGACTACGCAGCCATGGCTGCAGACCAGGCTGCTGACACAGAAGTGCAGGCCTACTGGACTGCTGACACCGGGCTGCAGTTGAAGGATGTGGTGTTCGACAACGCCGGGGACACACTTCTCTGTGACATCTCCACGGGTCAGCCCTGGCCCATGGTGCCCACGGGCTGGCGGCGACGGGTTTTCGACACCATCCATGGCCTTTCCCACCCAGGCATGAAGGCGTCAACGAAGTTGGTGGGGGCCAAGTTCATGTGGCATGGCCTCAGGAAGGACGTCAAGGACTGGGCGGGCACCTGCATGGCGTGTCAGCGCTCCAAGGTTCACCGCCACACCAAGGCACCCCTGGCGCTGTTCCCAGTGCCTGGGAGGTGTTTTGACCATGTCAATGTGGACCTAGTAGGACCACTTCCCTCCTCCCGTGGTTTCACTCATCTCTTTAGCATGGTGGACAGGACCACTAGGTGGCCAGAGGCTATTCCGTTTTCAACCACCACGTCTGCTGAGTTGGCCCGGGCGTTCATTGGGTCCTGGGTAGCCCGGTTTGGCATGCCATCTGACCTCACTTCTGACCGGGGCCTGCAGCTCACATCCGAGCTCTGGACTGCAGTCGCTGAAAGCCTAGGGTTGAAGCTGCACCGCACCACGGCATACAACCCGCAAGGCAACAGTTTATGTGAGCGTTTTCATCATTCTATGAACGCCGCTCTTTGGGCCAGCCTCACAGACATAGCTGGGTCGACTGGCTCCCATGGGTCATGCTTGGCCTGCGCCCCTAAGGAAGACCTCCAGTCCTCGTCAGCCGAGCTGGTTTATGGCCAGCCACTGCGGGTCTTGGGGGAATTTCTCCCAGACGGCGCAGCACCCTGGTCTGCTGCCCGTCAACGGGCTGTGTTCCAGGACGCTGCCGGTGTTTTCACTCCAGTCCCAATTTCGCGGCACGGCCTCCCTCAGTCTTACATCCCCAAGGACCTGCAGTCGGCTGGGTACATCTTCATCCGGCATGACGCCCACTGTACCCCCTTGCTGCCCCCCTACAATGGCCCCTTCTGTGTCCTGGCAGCGGGGGCTAAGAACTTTGTTGTGGATGTTGGTGGTAAGCAGGAGTGGGTTTCGGTGGACCGCCTCAAGCCGGCTCACCTGGACTTGTACAGGCCGGTTCAACTGACCCAGCCCCCTCGGCGTGGATGCCCCCCTGCCCCTACATCCGTCAAGAGGAGCCGTTTTGGCCGCATTATTCATCCCTCACCGCGTTGATTTTTTTTTCTTGTTGTCATGGTGAATTCTGGGGGGGGGGGGTGTAGTGACCTACTTGCAGGTTACTTATTCACCATGCAGGCCAGAGACGGTCCCTTTAAGACAGTGGGCGGGGGTTAGCAAAGGGTATTATGGGTAGACACGAGGCTGATGTTTAGCAGAATGAACTACTGACTTAGTTTTAGTTGGAGGAAATGAATGACCCCACGGCTGTGTGGTCAAAAGGAGAAGTGGTCTCATCTCCTTTCTTTCATCCTCCACAGTATCCTAATTATCATATTAATCAAGAGAGCATATTAACATACCAACTTAACATTGCCTATCTTTTCCAAGTGTCTTTTTATTATTTGCACCGCTATCGCAAAGACAACCGGATCACTTTCTATTTATTAGCAGCCTGGCTACTGTCCAAAGCAAGAAACAACTGTAAGAATCCCAATTTGAACTACACTGCTCAAAAAAATAAAGGGAACACATAAGCAATGCAATGTAGCGCCAAGTCAATCACACTTTTGAGATATCAACCTGTCCAGTTAGGAAGCAACACTGATTTGTGAATCAATTTCGCCTGTTGGTAAATTGTCTAATTTCCACCAGGTGGAAATTAGACAATTTGCAAGACAACCCCTATAAAAGGAATGGATTTGCAGGTGGTGGCCACAGACCATTTACCTGTCCTCATCTTTTCTGGCCGATCTTTGGTTAGTTTTTCATTTTGCTAGTGCCCTCACCACTAGAGGTGGCATGAGGCGGTATCTGCAACCTACAGAAGTTGCTCAGGTAGTGCAGCTCATCCAGGATGGCACATCAATGCGTGCTGTGGCAAGAAGATTTGATGTGTCTCCCAGCACAGTGTCCAGAGCATGGAGGAGGTACCAGGAGACAGGCCAGTACACCAGGAGACGTGGAGGGGGCCGCAGGAGGACAACAACCCCGCAGCAGGACCGCTATCTGGTCCTTTGTGCAAGGAGGAACAGGAGGAGCACTGCCGGAGCCCTACAAAACGACCTTCAACAGGCCACTAATGTGCAGGTTTCTGCACAAACAGTGAGAAACAGAATGCATGAGGATGGTATGAGGGCCCGACGTCCACAATTGGGGCCTGTGCTCACAGCCTAACACCGTGCAGCCCGATTGACCTTTGCCAGAGAACATCTTGGTTGGCAGATTCGCCATTGGCGCCCTGTGCTCTTCACAGATGAGAGCAGGTTCACACTGAACACATGTGACAGACGCGAAAGAGTCTGGAGACGCTGTGGAGAACGTTCTGCTGCCTGCAACATCCTCCAGCATGACCGGTTTGGCGGTGGGTCAGTGATGGTCTGGGGAGGCATATCCTTGGAGGGCCGCACAAACCTCTACGTGCTAGCCAGAGGTACCATGACTGCCATTAGGTACCGGGATGAGATCCTCAGACCCCTTGTCAGACCATATGCTAGTGCAGTGGGCCCTGGGTTCCTGCTCATGCATGACAATGCTCGTACTCATGTAGCCAGAGTGTGTCAGCAGTTCCTGTATGTCGAGGGCATTGATGCTATGGACCTGCCTGCACGTTCCCCAGACCTGAATCCAATCGAGCACCTCTGGGACATCATGTCTCGTACCATCCGCCAACGCGATGTCGCACCACAGACTGTCCAGGAATTGACCGATGCCCTGATCCAGGTCTGGGAGGAGATCCCTCAGGAGACCATCCGTCGTCTCATCAGGAGCATGCCCAGACGTTGTAGGGAGTGCATACAGGCACGTGGCGGCCACACACACTACTGAGCCTCATTTTGAATCGTCTTGAAGAATTTCCACAGAAGTTGGATCAGCCTATGTTCTCATTTTCCACTTTGATTTTGAGTATGATTCTGAATCCAGACCTTAATGGGCTAATGATTTTGATTTCCATTGATCATTCTTAGGTTATTTTGCTCTAAACACATTCCTCTGTCTAATAAATAAAGATTTTCAGCTGAAATATTTCATTAATCGAGGTCTATATTGTCTTTTTAGGTGTTCCCTTTATTTTTTTGAGCAGTATAGAAACCCTGTTCTCGGTGCTTTGATAAAGGCAGAATAAAACACCCGGTAGTATTAATAAGTAGGCAGGTTGTGTTACTTACTGATCAGAAGAAAGACTGCTAACTAAATGTCGGTTTGGAACCCTCTCATGTCACGGGTGTTGTATTGAACTCTTGTTTCCCCATCGAAATCTGTTTCCTCCTAGCCAGAGTTTGATACAACACCGGAACACTTGATTAACCTTAACCTAACTTCAACCTAGCCCTAACCTTAACCTAACACTTACCTTATCCTAATCGCAACGGATAGCTAACCTGTTTCCATGCAAACGCTTTCATCTGGCTAGGGGGAAACGGATCTCGACGGGGAAACGGAGTTCGATTCAACACCACAGCCTACTCCATCGAGTGAATGCTCATCCAAGGTTCACTCTTGTTTTACCTCTGTTTCTATCACTCTCCCGCTTTGCCTCCTCTGTCAGTGGGGTTCTTTTTCTCTTGCCAGGTAGAGTTTCCACTGTCACTTCAGTTGTTACATTGTCCACCATTTCTGCTACTGAGGTTAGCTACCAATAGCTACCCGGGGAAAACAAAAGTGCTGTCCTCTTGCTACTTTGGTTACGCAATGGTTGACGTACTTCCTTTGCGATGTAAATCGATCCTTAATTTTCCCGCGAGATCGTATCCGGTGGCAGACAGAACTGCATAGTGAAAGCCAGGCTTATAGGGAACCAATCTGAACACCAATGGTGTCATTATTCTCTATAGCCATTAATACTGTGTGATCAACATTTACTTAATAATAAGTTAAAGCAAAAAAATGTGTCTATTGCCGCTTTAAGGGGGGGGTGTCAAATGATTGCGAGCTACAGCTAGATGGGTAGCCTATAAAATCTTCATCTGTAATGACAAAACTGGTCAGTGTTTGGGAGGATAGGGTGTTTCAATGAGTTGTGATTGGTAGTGAAGTTATGCGACAAAATGCCGGTGAATCTGGTTCCTTCCAATCATCAGATAGGCGTTACCCATCTCTCAGGTAAATGTTCATCTTTGGGCAAATCATGAAAACCCACATTTATGACGTCTCTTTTTTTAGAGCATAAGGGGATGCTACACAGTAGCGGTGGTTTGCCGTTAGCTGTGCCATTGTTTGCTTTTGCTTACCAAACCAAGAAACCAGCTATGCCTGGCCTAGCATACTGCAAATTAAATCGATTTAACAGTTTCATACTGCATACTACTATGAAAAGCGGTATTTAGTAGATACTGCATACTGCATTTGTTGGTAGTATGTAGTAGTCGGTTCCAAATACAGCCTGTGATTGGGCCGATGCCAAGTATCAGGAATCGGGAACACATTATTTGTCATTTGAAACAAAATGTCGTTTACTACAGCAGTGCAACACAAAGACAAAAACACATATCCAAGAACTACAAAAACACATTTATCCAAACTAACACATGTATCTAAGCTAAAAAAATAATCACTGTGCAAGGGAACGAACGCCAGCCAAGATGACTGTCGGAACTGCTGGGCTACATGGGCAAGCAGTTAGCTTAGCCTGCCCCGCTTCCATGTCCTGTCAGACTGCCCTCAATGTTTCCTCTTAGGGCGCAGCACCAGGCAGGAGCCGTGGTCCTTGGGCCCACCGGACACAGCAGACCAGGCTCCCTCAGCCGATCCAATGCCAGCTCTCACAGCCAGACACCCTTGACACACCTCCCCGCACTCCACACGACACCAAAACCTCCATAGTCAATGCCAAGTGAGGCCGCCGCCAGACCACCCACAGTGTTATCGGAACTGCCAGTATGCATAGGCTAGCAGTTAGCTTAGCCTGCCCCGCTTCTGCATCCTATCAGACCACCCTTGGTGTTACCTCCTTGGGCGCAGCTCTGCGCAGGGCTGTGGTCCCTGAGCCCCCAGGACTCAGCAGACCAAGCTCTCCCAGCCTATCCAGCGCCAGCTCTCCCAGCCATCAAACGAAGACAAAACTTAGACGCAGACATGGGCAAAGACACTACATGGACGGTACTGGGCGAGGCTGCTGCAAATGTGAATTCACGCCACCATCTTCCCACACCGGTACTGGGGGAGGCCACTGCAAACGTGAATTTGTGCCACCATCTTCCCACACTGGAAGCGGAACCGGAAGTAACAGATTATGAAGGTGAGTCTAAGAGAGAATAGCGGTGAGGGGGCAAAACATTTTTTTTCTACTTTCTTAACTGTGAGGATTATGTCAATTAAAAAAAAAAGAAGAAGATGTTCTCATGCACTCACTCACAAACGTCTTTGGAGGATTCTGCCTAACCCCCCCGTCTATGCAGATGGCACAGCTAAATGCCTAACCTGAAAGCTGCAGCTTTCTTGCTCTTGACATCTCCGTCCTCATCACTGGTTTCCCGCTTTCTTGCTCTTGTACTCAGGAAATTCAAGCTCACTTGACCTTCCATGAGTGAGGGGTCAGGAGCTACATTCCATCCCAGCTGTACAGCCTTTCCCCCCTTTTCTCCCTTCCTTTTTTTTTTGTATATCGATCTGAAAGTTTGTGTCTCGGGCATTGCGGAACGTCCATGTGTTAGTACTGTGTCGAGTTCCCAGGAGTTTTCAGTCCTTTGGAAAAGAGGTAGAAGTGCAACACAGCTCCCTTACTTCATGTTGACTCCAACTTTGATATCCCACTTTTTTGGCCTGATCCCTGGAAGTCTGTGTCTCGATATGAATGTGTTTTGGATGAGTTTTTCTAAACATTTTTTTTTCTGAACATTTCACGTCATACCCTTCCAATTCCCATCATCCTCTGCTGAGATGACCTTGCACTGTGAGTTTGACTTGGCCTTACTTATTTCTGGAGTGCCAGCTAGCAAATGGATTACGTAGCGGGCAGCATGAGCGCCAATCAGTTCATACTTTGTTTGTTTTTTTTTTCCTGTTGTTTGGTTTCGTGTGGTACTACCAGCCACTACACTTATGAAATTTGCGTGAAACAGATGAGCAGAAAACATTCCTGATTGCTCAAAATCCTGAAAGATTTTACAGGAGCACATTCTCAATACTGGCTTTTTAAAGTGGCATTTAACAGTTTTTATAAGGCAATCCCTTCAGAATATCCTAAATGAAGCCAGAGAGTAAAGCAATGTCATAACCAATATAAACATTACACTACAAAAAATAACACCCAGGCTGTAAAAACGTAAATAGAATTATCCCTTTAACAGGTGGGTGATGCAGTTATTTGAATTTTGCCTGGCTTAATGGCAACATTATACCAGGAGAGAGTGAATAAAGATCATTTTCCATAAGATTACTAATGTCTGCATGCGACAGGTAAATTTAATCAAACATCGTTTCTCTTTAAATGCTGTGGAGCAAAAGTTTTCTAAAGTGGTTACAGTCAGAAAAAACACGTGCTTCATCGTTTCCCCCTGATGATTTGGGAGGCATTTGGCTGCCCCATGGGTGCTTGTGTGGCCTGTTTTATGGGGGTCAGTTAGGCCCAGCTGAGATTGCGGGAGTGGATGGGAGGATGAGCAGAGCCAGAGGAAATAACACAACAGCAGGGTATCGCCTGCCAATCACCACGCAGTAAAGTGAAACACATTAACGAAAGAAGTGACATTTAGCATCTTGCCAAGTCTGTGTGGGGAGTCTTTCCCAGCGATGAGAATGGCTCTATGTACGAGATGGGGATGTAATAGGGTTATACTATGATGCCCTCTTGATTAGATATGAAAGACCCCCAAAACTTAAATAAAAAACTATAATGTTTACACCAAAATATTTGCTGGTAAAATTCATTGATCTGGTGAAGTTAAACACCTCCCTGTCATATAACCACCATGTGGATACGAGAACTGTGAAGAAACTTTGCATCCCTTTTTTTTTTCGCTGTCACTTTCATACTTGCAGATTGACCTCTATGCTGTTATTGTCAAAAGTCAGGCATGTAAAGGTACAATCCTCACCGGGATTAATAAAGTAGTGGGGGGGGGGCATGGTGGCCCAGTGGTTAGTGCTCTCGCCTCACAACAAGAAGGTCATGGGTTTGAACCCCGGGGTTGTCCAACCTTGGGGGGCAACCCAGGTTGTCCTCTGTGTGGAGATTGCATGATTTGCCCGTGTCTGCGGTGGGTTTTCTCCGGGTGCTCCGGTTTCCCCCACCATCAGAAAGACATGCATGTTAGGGTTAATACTCCTGTCTGTGCCCCTGACCGAGGCATGGCAAGACGAATCGAAGTTGGTCCCTGGGTGCTGCACAGTGACTGCTCACTGCTTCTAGCTTCACAGCTAAGATGGGTTAAATGCAGAGAAAGAGCTTCCCCAGATGGAATAATTAAGTAGTAAAAAAAAAAATCCACAATGGCATGCAGCACCATGACTATGTGGAGGACTGACAACACCACAGCAAACAGGACATAGTAGCTGACCATTGGGCATCATTGTGTATTTCACTGAGAAATGGAGACAACTGAAAGTTTCATGCAGAATTGGTTGGTTTTCTAATTCGCAAGTGATAAAGGGAGCAACGTTCCCAAAGTCTGACCAAAACAACGAAGTAGGTGGAGTGGACAGCCGCCGTGTGCATCAGTTGTGGATTGTAGCTTTAACGTGTGTCGCACAGCTCAGCATTCGGGGTCAAGTTTGGGAACGCTCTTAGCACGGCGATGGAGGAGGGGACTCATCACAAGGCAACTCCTAATGAAATCTCTTCCTGGGAGCTCTGTAAATATTTTCATCCTCTCCCTCTCTCCTGCTGATAGACCGATTCCACTCGGTCTCCTAATTAATCATGAAGGAGGAGAGAAAGCGGGAGGACCTGAGTGAGTGAATGTGTGACTGTTGTTGGAAACTGTCCATATCAACACCCCATGCAGCCTAGTACGGTGTGTGCACACACACACACACACACACACACACGCGCACACACACACGTGCACCATGCACTTGTATACAGACTGGTTAAAAATAGGCCTTCAGTTTAAAAAAAACTGACAAAGCTGATGACAAAAATTCATCTTATTTTATTCTACAAAAACTTTGGTGTACCAAAAATAAGACAAAAAAAACTAACACATCTTTTGTATCCATGGACTCTTTTAAACTGGTCTAATTGTTGAGGACATGCTGTTCCATGATTTTCCCAAAGAGATTTTCTTTTTTATTGAATTGTTTCATCAGCCAAGGTTAAGATCACCGAGCTGTTCAAAACACTCCACATGGGGAAACATTTTGGAGCTGTTATTCTCCGCTATTAGACTTATCTCTGGTTAAGAGTATTGCAAAACTGCAAAAACAACAAAATATTACAGAACTGTGAGAAATAGTCAAGTCGTATCAAGTTCACTTGTATGGCCCTAAATCACTGTTGCAATCTTGGGAGGTTTTATTTTCACACGATGTAAAACAGGTAGATACATTAAAGCACAATCAAAGATGGTTGAACGAGTTCATCTGGATACAATGTTGTACGATGTGCAACATTGCATCCAGATGAATCAGTTCATTGACTTAGTTCATCTGCATACAACGTTGTATGATGTGCAACATTGCATCCAGATGAATCAGTTCATTGACTCAGTTCATCTGTATACAACATTGTATCCAGACGAATCAGTTCATTGACTCAGTTCATCTGTATACAACATTGTATGAAGTGCAGCATTGTATCCAGGTGAATCAGTTCATTGAATCTGTTCATCTGGATATCCAGAAGAACAGATTCATACAATGTACAACATTGTATCCAGAAAAGATACATTGTATCCAGACGAACTGATTAGATCTTCTTTGATTTTCTTACCTGGATTATTGAGCATGTGTTAAAAAAAACAAAAAAGTAAAGGACAATGGAAAGAACTCTCTTAGACTGCTGATTCAGATGAGGAAAAACGCCACAGAAAAACACTTCATGAAAAAAGGGAGAAAAAAAAGGGAGAAACCTCAGGAGGAGCATTAGAGGAGGGATCCCTCTTCCAGGACAGATAGATAGATGTGCAATATGTGCTGAGGTTTGTTATCCTGCAAAGTATTTTGTCACAAATATCACAACTATTTGTTAGACTGTTGAACACGTACTAAAACATTCCCCTTTTAATCTATGAAAATAATCTATAGCAAAATATATGTTTTTTTTAGATTGGCAGTCAAAATAATGTTGAAATGTTGTTAAGCATTTATATATACATGCCACAGTCTTGGGAAGCTTCCCCTAACACACACACACACACATGTTCTTATACTTCTATCTTTGTGAGAACCCCTCATTGACTTCATTCATTCCCTAACCCTTAACCTAATGCTAATCCTAATTCTAACCCTAACTCTAAAATAGACCCTTAACACTAGAACGACCAAGGTGGTCATTATGACGGTTTTGGATTTTCAAAGTTTAATAACTTTGTGGGGGGGATACAGACCTTCCGCTGCCTGGATGCTCCTAAAATTGCATATATTTGCATTTAAAATGAGTTTTAGATCAATTGCAAAAAAAAAGTTTTTGGCTCGGGTATTCGTATCCCAGACTCGCCGTAACCGGTCACGGCCAGAGCGTCCATGGGGTAAGGCATTCATTAGGCCACCCTTACCCAAGCGATAGTGGTTGTTGATCGGTGTAGTGTTCGGGGACTCGTCGTTTTCCAGTGACCCCTCTGGCCCATCCACGCGCCTGCAGCCAAGCAACCGAAAGCATTCTCCCTATGTCTCCTTCGCGGCCTGAAGGTGATGCAATCCATGCAAGGCTTCAGCATGTAAAATAGCGAGAGCAGCCAACACGAGTTTGAAGTAAGCTGGTGTTACGACTATCTCCTTCCTGTGGAAACGTGAGCCAGGGGAGTTATTTGACAAGCGTTTCGGCCATATGCCATTGGGTTGATCGGGTGGGATAAGGGGAAAAACTAGAAATACATTTATTAAAAAAAATGATAAGATCTACCTAAAACGACCGTGAGCGGTCAAAATGACGACGTTTAAATTTGCGCGTGATCGTGCGTGTCATGTAACTTTATGACGTGCGTTGGTCGCGTTATTTCCTTCGTGAAGTTCATTGCTCTGTCCTAGAAACACACTAGCATCCTCCAGTGCAGAGA
Organism: Lampris incognitus; assembly: GCF_029633865.1. Lineage (NCBI taxonomy): Eukaryota > Metazoa > Chordata > Actinopteri > Lampriformes > Lampridae > Lampris > Lampris incognitus. Next base: position 10,818,173 of record NC_079229.1, read on the forward strand.
AATAGTCTAAAACTTGATTTCTGATTATTGCAACATGTCTGGTTACAGACGCACCATGACTACCACCGAGGCGCTGCAGTATTTACAGGCGTTGGACAGCGGTCATTTTAAATTGTTTGAAAAATAGTGTTAAAGTTGTTAAAATGTTAAATTTGTTGTCAGTTAGTTTCTTAACAGACATTTTAACATAGTATGTAGTGCATTAATATATCAATTGGGTATTTATCTTGACAGAATATAGAGTTTAAAAACCGTGGTGGTCAAAATGACCGCCCACGGTCATTCTAGTAGTTTTTAAGTTCTGTCATTTGGGACTGTTTCAGTTGTTATTTTCAGTTCTTTTTTTACATTTCACATTGTATAGGACTTGATACGTTTGTTAGATTAGCAATATGTGTTTTCCGTTTTGTTTTTCAGGTAATATTTTCACTTTTCAATTTTGTTATTCAAGTTCGCCCATGTCTCTCTGAAGTTTAAGTTGTTTAAAAATAGTATTACAGTTGTTAAAATGTTAATTTTGATGTCAGTCGTTTCCTAACAGACATACTAACATATGCAATGCATTAATATCGCAATTGTGTATTTAGTATCTTGACAGAGTGTAGAGTTTTAACACCGGCGGTCATTTTGGTCACCCATGGTCATACTAGGTAGGAGTGAAACCCCAGTCGTTCTAGTACTTTCCGGACTGAACAAAATGTCCTCGCTTTGCAGCAACGTCTCACTCCGATGGTGAAAAACTGTGCTCATAAATTTAGCTGAACACACACACACACACAGGCATAATTCATGCATGTTACGAAGTGCAATTTGTCTCCGACAGGTCAGAAGCACCAGGGGAGGATAGACGTGTCTGTCTCCCAGCCAAACTTTATTGGCCTCCTTTACGCAGCCTGAATGTCGGTACGTCTTCATGATGAAGAAGACTTTCCAAATGAGTCGCTTCTTTGCCGCGTTAAAGGAAACCCGCATATTTTTGTCAGTCAACGGTGCGGGAGGGGAGACGGCTGCTGTGAGGGCTTAAGGGGGAGGTGAGGCACTGGTGTTTCATCAAGGACATGACTTCACCTCGGACAGTTTGTGTACCTCCTCTCCAAACCGCCGGCTCTCTCCAGTTTGGAAAGTCGAGCCTGGCCGTGTGTCCGTCCATGGGAACAGGCCCCACGGGAACACAGGCAGCCATGTGGAGCCACTTAGACCAGCCGGATCGTATCCATAGAGCTTCTGCAGCCATCGAACGTGGTGCTCAAACCGTGACTTGCTGTCAGACCACCACGACTCGGTTTCATCCACTGACCCATTCAGTTTTCCACGTGTGCGTGGAAAGACATTGTGTGGTGGAACAGCGTGGAGGAAAAAAATCTATGTCTCTTACAAAGAAACCCTCCATAGGGAAAACCGTCACTCATAATCCACGCATGACCACGGTGGGTCTTAGAAATCTGCACGTGGACTCAATAATCCAGTTTAATATTAGTCATATAACCTACTGTATCCAGAAACAATAGCAAAGCGTCGCTTGCACAATGTCCTATTTGTCAGTGCACCGTATCTGGTTCCAATTACAAATTGTCCTGATGGGGGAACAGAAACCCAGACTGTTTATTGGTTGTGCGACAGGGGCCCTCGGAAAGTAAAACACCTCCCTTGGACACATCTGTCAGAGGCGCGGCGGTCTGTTTGTTACGAGAGCGTTGAGGACATGACAAAACGTCGGCAGCGTGGCGCGAGTCCCCTGTCCTCCCGGTGGATGGGGCGTGTTTATCCGGTCCTGTTGACTCAGCTGAGCCCTGGGTCCCGAGCAGCCCGGAGAGACGGAGGTGACCGGAAGGGGTGAGGGAGAGAACGTGTGCAAGATTAGATTCACCTCGGGAGAGAATGGGTGAGGCGATGCAAGCTACCATGGAGCTGAACCTTTATGTGATGTTGTTGTTCTTGTTGTTGTTGTCACCTACATGAGGACGGTTTGTGCAGCCTGCACAGTCAGATGGGCCCCACCCGCTCACGGCTCCGTCAGGTGGCCCCGCCCGCTCACGGCTCTGTCAGGTGGCCCCGCCTGCTCACGGCTCCGTCATGTCCAGCTTCATCAGTGAAATGGAGGCCGTGGGTGAGAAAGAAAACGCAGTACCCTTCATGCGCTGTTTACGTAAGGAAAGTCTGGCCGGCCGGGGATAAGAACAGGTTCCAGAAACCCTCTCACACACATGCACACACACACACACACACACGCACACGCACACGCACATGCACACACACACATGCACACAAACATACATACACACACAAGGACGCAGACACACACACACACGCACACCTCTTCAGAGTCCATTACTGAGGAGGAGAGCGGATGTCTGCGGGACAGGAACATATGTCCGTCGATATTTATTTGTTTACTCCCTTACACTTGTTGTCTGAGATGTGTCACTGGAAGTGACAAACAAGTTTAATAACAACAAACACGCACACACACACGTACACACCCCAGCCTGGAAGGCAGCATTCACCTCCACCTCAGTTCCCGTGCTTAGTAACGTTGTCCGTGGCGAGCGGAGGTCGCCCGCTGGCAGCTCGCCAGCGACGGCGTCCGCGCGACAGCTCCCTGCTCTACTGAGCTGGCGTGTAATCTCCCAGACACATCTGCAGGGGCGCATCGCGCCTCGCACAGGAAGTTCACATCTCCGAATTGAAGAACATTTTCCATAGATAAAAAACACGACCTAAAAATATTCGTGGGAGAAGCGTCCCCTTGAAGAGAAATAGCCAGCCTCCCTCCAATCAACCTCTCGCCGGGTTTCTCATCCCTCCCCGCGTTTGCATGTAAAAAGGCAACCTTGGGGAACCCGGACCTAAACAATGTGGCTCTCCGCGGACGGCAGAATGCCTTCCCACCGCTTTCCCCCCGCATTCCCCCCGCTCTCAGGGCTGCTTCCTGTTTGTGTAATGGATTTGTTTTCTTTGACATATCTGTTCTTTTTCGACGAAAGAGGGGTGTGTTGGTTGCGCGGTTTACGAACTCGAGGCCAAACCCGGGGGCCAGCGGTTTCCGTGACGTTGAGCAGGATTTCAAATCTGGGGGGGGTCAAAGGTCGAATCAAAACCAGTAAACTTACAGGTACTTACATGCTAACATCACAAATGGGAAGAATTTTCCATGTCTCCAAATAACCAAGGTTCATTACAGTAATCCACTGCAATGATGCAAAGGTCAAGAAAAACTCTCACTCTCCGTCGTTCTCTCTCTCTCTCTCTCTCTCCCTCTCTCAATTCAATTCAATTCAATATGTGCTTTATTGGCATGACATACATTTGTGTACATATTGCCAAAGCCTGTCTCTCTCTGTCTCGCTCTCTGTCTATCTCTCTCTGCCTGTCTGTCTGTCTGTCTCTCTGTTGGAGTGACAAGACTCTCTGTCTGTCTGTCTAGCTCTTTGTCTGTCTCTCGCCTTGTCTCTCTGTCTGTCTCTCTGTCTGTCTGTCTGTCTCTCTGTTGGAGTGACAAGACTCTCTCTGTCTGTCTGTCTAGCTCTTTGTCTGTCTCTCGCCTTGTCTCTCTGTCTGTCTCTATGTCTGTCTGTCTCTCTGTTGGAGTGACAAGACTCTGTCTGTCTGTCTAGCTCTCTGTCTGTCTCTCACTCTGTCTGTCTGTCTGTCTGTTGAAGTGACAAGACTGTCTGTCTCTCACTCTGTCTCTCTCTGTTTGGCTCTGTCTGTCTCTCTGTTGGAGTGACAAGACTCTCTCTGTCTGTCTGTCTAGCTCTTTGTCTGTCTCTCGCTTTGTCTGTCTGTCTGTCTCTGTCTGTCTGTCTGTCTGTCTCTCTGTTGGAGTGACAAGACTCTCTCTGTCTGTCTGTTTAGCTTTGTCTGTCTGTCTCTCTGTTGGAGTGACAAGACTCTGTCTGTCTGTCTAGCTCTTTGTCTCTCGCTCTGTCTGTCTGTCTGTCTGTCTCTCTGTTGGAGTGACAAGACTCTCTCTGTCTGTCTGTCTCTCGCTTTGTCTGTCTCTCTGTTGGAGTGAAAAGACTCTCTCTCTCTCTGACACACACACACACACACACACACAAAATCTGTGAGTCAGACTCGTGCAACAACAGCAAAGCTAACAAGGCAGGTCGATTTGGTGTGAGAGATGCAGTAAATATTTTCAGAGCCTTGACTATGCCGGGGGGATGGCTCTCCAGCCGTCCCTGACACTTTCACAGCGCACAGAGAAAATAAAGGCCTTGTTAAAGTCACACTGCCCAGCTCCCTTGTGGGCTACATATGGCGAGATATATGGACTTGCGGCCTTCTTCGGCTGTCAGATGCCAGGAAGTCAGTTCTGTTACAGATGGCTGTTTGTAAAAGGCACGGCCACACTAAGCCTTATGCCCAATACACACGTGCACGGGTATTTTCCCCCAATGCACACGTGCACGGGTATTTTCCCCCAATGCACACGTGTACTGGTATTTTTGAAAACCTGGCTTTTCTGTGCGTTTTCGTCTTTCGTCCACATGCAAAGGGCATTTTAGATCACTAAAATGACAAAAATTAAAACGCCTTCTTAAGTGCAGATTTCTAAAAACTGTAATTCCTGTGTATCAGAGTGTACTTGTACAACGGAGTGGGGTTTTTTTAGCCGTCCCGGTCGCTGCTCCAACTCTCTCTGTCGATCCGGGGCGCGCCCCGACCGACCAGAGGAGGCGCTAGTGCAGCGACCAGGACAAATACCCACATCCGACTTCCCACCCGCAGACACGGCCAGTTGTGTCTGCAGGGACGCCCGCCTAAGCCGCAGGTAACACGGGAATTCGACCCGGCGATCCCGTGTTGGTAAGCAACGGAATAGACAGCTACGCTACCCGGATGCATCCATGGTTTTACGGCGTGTTTTTGGGAAACGATGGCGTCACAATTGAATTCGCGCATGCCCATTGTTGTCCACACAAACGAGTCACATTTTGCTTTCGGATTCGCCAAAACACCTGGGTCCGTGTGCCAGAAAGGTGTTAGATAAATAAAGGTGAAGAAACAAGGCGTCAGATAACTACAGATAATAAAAAAAAAACTAGTACTGTTTTTATGTTAAGTCACTACCGCCAAAGGAAAATAAGCTCAAACACTAGAGAAGAAAATTGTGAGCTCAGGATGTTCTTCGCTGGTATTTGACGTATCATTGATGTAGACTTTATCGCCACCTACTGGTCCGGCATGATTGTTCGGGCGTTCGTAGTCGTTTTTGTGTTCTCATGTGTACGGAGATATTTTGTGTACAGATTTTTTATTTTTTATTTTTTTGAACGGAAGGGGGGAAACATCCCACAGATCTAATCCAAATGAAACCAGTCACCCTTGATATTCTGTCAACCAGCTTCCCGCAACCAAAAAAGAAAAAGGAAAAAAAAACATTTTGAACTTGGATTTTAATTATTGATGATATAGTATGTGTTGGTAAAGGTCTGCTATGATTTTTTTTCTGCCATATCTGCTTATTTGTTAGCACAATTTAGTTTCTTCTTTAAGCTCTTCTTCTTCTTCTTCGAGTGTTAGTTTTTTTTTCTCCTTTGTTCTTATCTAGTGTAAAGTGTCCCGGGGTTCCTTGAAAGGCACGATACAAAACTAAGTTGTTCTTCTTCTTCATCATCATCCTCATTCAGCTGCTGTTCTGAAAACAAAATGCTAGACATTGTATCATGCGTTTCATAAAGAGTTTCTTTGTTATAAAAGCCCCGAAATTCGCGAAAAAGAAGAATGCAATGACACTTTCTAGCATCTTCTTCTACTTTCGGCTTATTCGCCATTTCCCAGGGGTCACCACAGCAGATGTGATAGTTTCCATCAGTACCCTGCAATGAGACTCTCTGGTATAATAGAAGAATACAAAACAAGCCCTAGCCCTTTAAGGTATTGTTTTCTGTTTTGTTTTATGTAATATCATTTCAGTCTCTTATCTGTGGTGCTTTTCCTTTTTTATTGTATTATTATGCACCGGTTCCCTTTTGTGTACTGTGAAGATCTCGAAGCCGAGCTGTTTGTATATGTGAATAAAAAAAAAAGACATTGTATTATGTTTTCCTGGGCGAGTCCTACTTGACAGTAAATGAGCAACTACAGAGGTGTCAGTGATCGGGATATTCGTGGACAAGTTGTTGTCTTTAATTACATTTGTTTGTATGTAAATATTCTAGATTTGTACCTTTTAACTTTCCTGTTATACACACAGCAGACAAAAACACCTCTAAAAACCTGTAAGAAGACCTACATTTTGGCCTGCTAGGTCTATGATAATGAATCATTAAATATGCCTGTGCACCGCCGCTCTGTGTAATCTACCAAAACTCTGTATATAGTGAGTGGCTCATGTTTGGATGGATGATTTTAAACAAGCACAGACGGTGAAATCAGAAATCCCATCGCTTACAGTAATCTATGTTGTCAGCCGTGAGAGACGTATTTACCATTCTCGTCATCGGAGGGTTTCGGGAAAGCAGTTTACAGTAAGCGCTCAGTCATCATCACACCTAACAGAGTATTGTCTTTCCTCAGCAGGTGGCTGTGCAACGGTTTTGCATTTTGGTGCCGGCATTGCTCTCGTCTTAAAAGCCCCCCCCCCCCCAAAGGCCTGTAGTAATTATCCCAGTCCCCAATTCATTCTGCGGCAGCTTAAGTGCTAACAGGGCTAATTGTGTTAGAGTGATTCGATTAGAAAGAGATTGGCCCATTATCACTCTTCTGCAGAATGAACACCATGACATCTAGCGTATGCTTCTTCTCGGTGGCCTTATTTCAACGACAGAGGCATGACTTTCAAATGGAGAAACGCTCTTATCATTTCAACCTTGGCATCCTTATTGTAAAGATTGCAAAACGTTGATTTTGGATTAATTCTTCTTTGTTGCTTTTTTCAACGTACAACCCCAAAGAGTGCTTTTTAGAGTCTACTTGTAGGAACATTATCGTTAGCAACCAACTGCCCATCTGAAATAGTTACAACCAATTAATTTTGGTCAGGCATCTCATAAAGCAGTCCCACAGGAATTACGGTATCTCGCTAATGTTCTCTGCTCAAATCTCAATTTTGAATCCTCCCCATCTGTTTTCCGCCTGCTCTCAAAAGAGTGTAAATCAACGTCGTGGTACGGGGTGTTGCAATAACATCCTGTCCCTACTCTGAAATATTTGTTTTGTGGGAAATGCAGTTGCAGATCCAAGAGTTGGACGCATCTTACCCTCTCTCCTCACTTGCCCGGAGGGTCTTCTGGTTTCGTTGCAGATGGCTAATGCTACCTTTTAAATTCCCAGGGAGACCGCGACGGTGCTCAGCATTTGATACCACGCGGATGCTCATCGCCGTGACAGGATACGCAACTCTGCAGAAACGATAAGGTTCCCTAATGGAGGATCCTTATCATTGGCAGCAATAGAAGACATAATGGAGGCTGATCGTGATCCCCGGAGGTGTAAATGGCACTGTTGCTGCGTTTCAGAAGTAACCTTAGATACGCAGCGCTTGGTCTCTTGATGCCCCGGCCTTGCTGAAAACTGGCAGGTGAAAAGAGAGACTAGTTCTTCCATCAGTCAGTCTAATTTACGTAGTTTCGAAGTCTGAGTGAAGAAGTTTAATGCAAGGGTGAAGTACTGGAACGTCAAAACTTTATACCTGTTGACCCCCCCCCCCGTGACCTTGCATGACTTCTCCCAGCCGCCGGGCTAAAAGGAAGTGCTTTGTAAATTAAATTTTCATTTGTTTTTTTGTTGTAGTTTTTTTTTTCCTTCCCCCTTTTTCTCCCCAATTGTACTTGGCCAATTACCCCACTCTTCTGAGCCGTCCTGGTCGCTGCTCCACCCCCTCTGCCGATCCGGGAGGAGGGGGGGCTGCAGACTACCACATACCTCCGATACATGTGGAGTCGCCAGCCGCTTCTTTTCACCTGACAGTGAGGAGTTTCACCAGGGGGATGTAGCATGTGGAGGGATCACGCTACCCCCACCACCCCGAACAGGCGCCCTGACCAAACAGAGGAGGTGCTAGTGCAGCGACCAGGACACATACCCACATCCGGCTTCCCACCCACGGACACGGCTAATTGTGTCTTGTAGGGACGCCCGACCAAACATCACGGGGATTCGAACCAGCGATCCCCGTGTTGGTAGGCAATGGAATAGACCAGACGCCCAAATTAAGTTATTCTAAAATAAGGACAAAGATAGCAAGGGTGAGGGGGCAATGGGTGTATATATTTGTGTGTGGGGGGGGGGGGTCACGCCTGGCTGAGCAAAAGCTACCAAACAGGACCTCGACTTACCCCAATGTGTTTGTTTTTCCTTTCTTTCCTCGTTTGTCTTCGGGTGTCCGTTGGGTTTCTGTAAGGGCAAACAGTGCAGACACTGAAACTGAGGGGGATTTAGGGGATGACAGCCACGCCGCCTCATCCGTCACCCTCCATCTCGCCGTGACAGCTGCAACAGAGGTGGCAGTGCCGAGGCGAGGATTCGACCACCCTATCAGCGCCTGTCAGGACCCGGGCAAAGAATAGGCCGGTGAGAGACGGATGTCTCCAGAACCAAGCTGTTGTCTGATGGGTGTTTGCTGTTGTTAATAATAGAAGGGCTGCTTTAGAAAATGTCAGATTCCACAACTTCAAGTTTGACAAATATGGATTCTTTAATTCGCCGTGTTCCGTAACGTTCCACGCCGTTATCCTCATTCGCCGTGGCCCGTCTGTCAAGTGTCCCTCATGCTGCACATGTGACGGTCATGTTATCGCTTTTAGCCATACTCAAATAATACATGCAACAGGATCTGACCAAGTCTGTTTGTCACTATCTATCGCTCCTTCACACACACACACACACACACACACACACACACACACACACACACACACACACACACACACACACACACACACACACACACACACACTACATTGTCCCTCTAGACGGGGCCGGCAGATGAGTGACAGCTGAAACACAATGCAGAAGTCAGATGCAGTGAGGAGGCCCATCGGGGCGAGCAGTAACCCAAATCCCCGTGTAGCTCCACCCCAGCTAGTTCCCGTCCCCAGACCCCCGTCACACCCCGGTCCAGCCAAGTCAAGGGCATGCCTGTGGCGACTATTAATACAGTGTGTGGACAGGTCCAATCAGAATCAGGGCCCACCCGCTCCCCACACGCTGTGCAGAGGAAGACGGGGAAATGCCCTGGGGAAGCTGATGGAGGGAGAGACTGAGATTTTTTGGGGGGGGGGTGTTGAGAGGTGTAAAGCAAGGTTATTTTATTTGTGTGTGAGTGTGGGTTTGTGTGCATTATTGTTTTAAACGGGTATGTTTTGGTCGATCACAGAGTTTGGCGTGTCGCGTGTGGAATACACAAGAAGTTGTGACGGCACACCCAGCAACCCCGTTTATCAGAAGTACACGCAACACAAGACACACAACACAAGTCACACGACACTGAATAAACTATGTAGCAGCGAATGCTAGCAGGGAGGTATCAAGGGGGGAAGAGACAGAGGAGAGAGAGAGAGACCTTTGACCTTTAACCAAGCCTTTAATGGTCCAATTCTTCATTCACATCAAGATGACAACATTAACACAAATACTCATATACACAGTGGAAAACACAACAATCGCCGTACACAGTAAAAACAAAAAGATACACACCTTCCCTTATTTGTTTTTCAGAAATGAAGAAGAAGCACTTGGTTTTCAGAGAGAGAGAGAGACAGGAGAGAGAGAAGGGAGAGAGACAGAGGGGAGAGAGAGACAGAGGGGAGAGTGTGTGAGAAAGAGAGAAGGGAGAGAGAGACAGAGGGGAGAGTGTGTGAGAAAGAGAGAAGGGAGAGAGAGACACAGAGAGGAGAGAGAGACAGACAGCGCTAGAGGAGAGAGAGTGTGTGAGAAAGAGAAGGGAGAGAGAGGAGAGAGAGTGTGTGAGAGAGAGAGAGGGCAGAGACAGACAGAGAGAGAGGAGAGAGAGTGTGTGAGAGAGAGAGGGCAGAGACAGACAGAGAGAGAGAGAGAGAGAGAGAGAGAGAGAGAGAGAGAGAGAGAGAGAGAGTGTGTGAGAGAGAGAGAGGGCAGAGACAGACAGACAGAGAGAGAGAGAGAGAGAGAGTGAACGGTTGGGGAGTGTAGAAGAAAAGAGAAGTTGAAGAGGAGGAGAAAGTGGTGAAGGAGGTGGAGAATAAGCATTGTGTAAGACCATGCATGTGTGCGTGTGTGTGTTTTTGTAGTGTGTGTGTGTGTGCGTGGGTGTGTGTGTGTGCAGGTGTTTGTGTGCATGCAGAGTGGTGTTGGGTCAGCGCCAGAGAAAAGATGGGCTAGAACAATGTGTGGCTGACTGGCTCCCATATTATTCATTCATCATAGCTGTGTGTGTGTGTGTGTGTGTGTGTGTTTGTGTGTGTATGTGTGCGTGTGTGTGTGTGTGTCATGAGGGGGTTTGTGTGTCAGGCGGTGTACTTGCTAGTCTTGCTCCTCCAGTTAAGTTGAATCAGCAAGTCCCTGGCACAGCGAGGTGGTCTCTCTCTCTCTCTCTCTCTCTCTCTCCCTCTCCCTCTCTCTCTCTCCGTCTCTCCCTCCTGCAGCCAGCAGGCACCGTCCGCCGCCCTCCAGTCCAGCACCACAGGTAGGAGCTCTCGCCTTCTTATCCTCCCTGAGACCTGTTGCACATTTGCAACAACCCTTTCTCTAGTTTTTGCCCTCTGCAGCTACGTTTTAGGTGTGTTAGTCGATGCAGAGGAACAGAAGCGGTGCTTTCAGCGCGCCTGCTCTGAAAAGTTGGAGCTGTTTTGCCGTTTGACCCTTGTCTTGTTCATAACCGAGGACCTGAATCATAGTTATCTTTATTTATCTCGTAAATGGGCGAGTCCTTAAACGTGACAGCGTCGCTTTGAGAGCCCTGATGTACAGAAAAAGACCTTCCAGAAGAAAACAGGATGTTCAGACGTTCGTCTCAGATATGTGCCACCTGTTGCCAGTGTTTGCCTGTATTGTGTGTTAGAGAGCGAGTAACACATGCGGTTGTGTGCGTGGGGAGAATCTGACAGGACAGTATGCGGACCCTGTCAGAACCATCAGGGGACGTCTCCCACACAACAGCGGACATGCGGAGTCCCGTGTTCTCGTGGGGAATGGGGACCACTTCCTGATAAACACCGTTTCTCCCCCGTTCTCTGACAAACCCACCCTCGCTGGGCGGGGGGGGGGGTGAAGAGAGAGAGGGAGAGATGGAGAGATGGAGAGATAGAGAGATAGATCTGGCTATGGGATGCCTGCGTGCAGGAGGACCGGGGATCTCCACGGAGGCTGGAGGGAGACGGAACGATGAAGGGCGCGATGGAGATGATGAGGATGTGAGGGGAGGCGGAAAAGAAATGCGGCTCTAGCGAGAAATATGAAAGATGAGAGGTGGAGGGTGAATGGAGGGTGTGTAGTAGGATGGGAAGAGAGGACAGGAGCTGAGCAGAGAGAGGTTGCTGATGGAGAGGGGTCATGATTTTCCTCCCTTGCTCGGGGAGAGAACGGCCCAATATTGTGTTAAGAAGCCGTCCTCCGGGCCCTGGGGGGGAGCTGGTGGCGGTGTTGGTGAGGTGTGTTGGCTGGATTTCACCTTTAGCGTTATCTAACGCGGTCGGTCCCGTGTCGGTCTGACACTGGACCAGCATGTGACGTGCTATTCTAAGACCGACGATAAGAGGATATATTTTACAGAGAGATCCGCCCGGGCCAGTGTGTTGAGAGTGTCCACAGGGAGTGTCCCAGTGCTGCGGGGAGCAACAGAGCGGCGCCGTGCCCCGGCCAGCGGCCCGGCGGCATGTTTAGCTGCCACAAGTCACATGAAGTAAACAGACACATGCAGACCTGCTTTCTGAAGCCAATGTTTCCATTAGTTTCAGCCCCACAACCACAAGTCACCTCCTCGTTTAGCTCAGAGACAGCTTCTCTCTCTCTCTCTCTCTCTCTCCCTCTCTCTTGCTCTCTCTCTCTCTCCCTCACTCTTGCTCTCTCCCTCTCTCACTTGTACTCTCTCTCTTGCTCTCTCTCTCTCCCTCTCTTGCTCTCTCTCTCTCCCTCTCTTGCTCTCTGTCTCCCTCTCTTGCTCTCTCTCTCTCTCCCTCTCTTGCTCTCTCTCTCCCTCTCTTGCTCTCACTCTCTCTCTCCCTCTCTCTTGCTCACTCTCTCTCACTTGCACTCTCTCTCTCGCTCTGTCTCTCTCACTCTCTCTCTCCCTCTCTCTTGCTCTCTCTCTCCCTCTCTCTTGCTCTCTCCCTCTCTCTTGCTCTCTCTCTCTCACTCTCACTTGCTCTCTCTCTCTCTCTCTCTCTCTCTTGCTCTCTCCCTCTCTCTTGCTCTCTCTCACTTGCACTCTCTCTTGCTCTCTCTCTTGCTCTGTCTCTCACTCTCTCTCTCGCTCTCTCTTGCACCCCCCTTCTCTCTCTCACTCTCTCTTGCACTCCCTCACTCTCTCTCGCTCGCTCTCTCACTCTCTCTTTCACTTCCTCACTCACTCTTGCTCTCTCTCTCACTCTCTTTTGCTCTCAAAACGGTTGCTCTCTTGCTCTCTCCCTCTCCCTCTCAACACTCTCTCTTGCTCTCTCTGTCTTGGTGTCTCACTCTCTTTCACTCTCCCTCTCAACACTCTCTCTTGCTCTCTCTGTCTTGGTGTCTCACTCTCTTTCACTCTCCCTCTCAACACTCTCTCTTGCTCTCTCTGTCTTGGTGTCTCACTCTCTTTCACTCTCCCTCTCAACGCTCTCTCTTTTTCTCTCACTCACAGACTCTCCTGCTCTCTCTCTTGCTCTCTCACTCACAGACTCTCTTGCTCTCTCTCTCGCGCTCGCTCTAACTCTCTCTCTCTTGCTCTCTCTCTCGCGCTCGCTCTCACTCTCTCTCTCTTGCTCTCTTTCTTACTCTCTCTCCTGCTCTCTCTCTTGCACTCTTTCTCTTGCTCTCACTCACAGACTCTCTTGCTCTCTCTCTCTTGCTCTCTCTCTCTTGCTCTCTCTCTCTTGCTCTCTCTCTCTTGCTCTCTCACTCTCTCTCTCTTGCTCTCTCTCTCGCGCTCGCTCTCACTCTCTCTCTCTTGCTCTCTTTCTTACTCTCTCTCCTGCTCTCTCTCTTGCACTCTCTCTCTTGCTCTCTCTCTCTTGCTCTCTCACTCACAGACTCTCTCTTGCTCTCTTTCTTACTCTCTCTCCTGCTCTCTCTCTTGCACTCTCTCTCTCTTGCTCTCTCACTCACAGACTCTCTCTTGCTCTCTCACTCACAGACTCTCTCTTGCTCTCTTTCTTCCTCTCTCTCCTGCTCTCTTGCGGTCGCTCACTCTCTCGCTCTCTTTCACTTTTTTCTCTCTCACTTTCACTCGTCCATTCTCTCTTTATGCTCTACACACACCCTGCACACTGTGTAAGTGACGCAGTGACAGTGTGGAAGCTGTGACTGTACATTTATGGAAGCTTATTTCACATTGCTGTCCTGTCCTAAAGTCACAGCCAACCTGCTATCGGGTCCAAATTACATTCACATTAGCCACTTCCTCTTTAAAAAAAAAACAACTAAAAAACAAGACAGAACAGTGTAAGAGTCAGGATTTGACCTGTCGGCAACACCACATATTTTATTCATCCTCTGCTCAGGCAGTCAGAAGCCCTCTGTGGCCAATTGAATTCCACCAAAACTCAGAGGGATCTCAGCTGGCAAACAGTTCAGGTTTCATAGTTCTGAATTATTCTAGTGAGCGCGGGCCTCGGCTATAATTGTGCTTTTCCTGCCAAAAAATTATTGGCACCAATCAAGCCTCATGCTGCATGCGGCTCCTTCAGCGGTGTGACTGCTGCCGGCTTCTTTTCCAGAGGAGCTCCACGAGGGAGCTTGGCTGGAGGAGCTCGCCGGCCAGGAGTCCCCTTCTGTAAGCTGAGCCTTCAGAGGAAGTGAGCTGTACAGGAGGAGACCAGCATGCGTGGCTCCGCTACAGACCAGCCTTCACCTTAATGAATCAGTTGGTCCGCTGGTGATTCTTATCATCTGTTTCTCTTCTTTCTTTCTTTCTTTTTTTTTCTTGAAGCAAGTCGTAAGCCTCTCATCAACAGGGTAAGAAAACTGGCTGGTTTTCAGCCTCGTCTCTCGACAGTGAGGTAGTCAGGCGGTGAGGCGGTTGTTTTTTGTTTGTGGGGAATTAAGTTGAAGACCTGCTCTGTCTCGGCATCTTTGCGTCTTTTCCCTGCTGAAACAAACAAAGGGGTGTGTGTGTGTGTGTGTGTGTGTGTGTGTGTGTGTGTGTGTGTGTGTGTGTGTGTGTGTGTGTGTGTGTGTGTGTGTGTGAGGAAAGGTGGATTCATTTCCAACCCGCTTGCGTAATTGCACGGCTTTTTTGAGAAAAGAAACATTTTGAGATTGAACATGAAACTGAATGACTGACATCTTTTGCAGTGTGGTGCACTGAACATGAGACAAGCATGCAGTTATCGGTTAATGGGCAGCATGTAGTCTTGGTCTTGAATACGTTGAATTATATCACTCCGGCGCGTCTTTGGGTGCAAAAGAAGAAGCTGGGTTTACAGCAAAAGGAAGAAATTGCAGCAATATCGTCACTGTTGGTAAAGGGAAGTGCAACCTGCAGTAAAGAAGAGGCCGATCGTAGTTTTATAGTGTGCACAAGGATACCGCTGAGGTGGTGTGTTCCCAGTCGGATGAAACTCACTGCGTAATGGGGCCCGATATAAATCATTAACTCCATAAACCGGACATTTTAGTGGACCTCTATGGTCAGCCAGATGGTGGTGCTCATGTCAGCGTGGCCCCGGTGCTCAGGCCAAGGGCAACCTCAGATAGCTCTGTTGATGGGAACCGCATTTTAAACCCACGCTTAAGCCGGCCTCCTGTGCCCCAACCGCGACTTTTCGCTTCTCTGGGCTCGGCTGCTGTTGAGAGATTCCCATGATCCCGAAGACTGGAAAGGAAAGCCCTCTGGAATGGGGTGTTTAATGGAATGTTGCTGCTGTGAACGGCTGCCAGTGAGGAGGCAGTCACCCACAGCACCAACGGGCTAAAATGGTGCTCGTGTCTTTAAATAAATTGGTTATTTTCGTGCAGCACTCCCCGTAAACAGCGGCGTATCCGCCTGCTGTACAGCGCTTCCCGGTCCTTTGTCTCGTCCGAGGTGAGGGTGGTTTGTTCACTCACCCCTCCGAAGTGCCTGTTTACCTTCCTGTCTGCGGTCACCCGGGCTTTATGGCCAGCCCTGTGTAATGTGCTCTCCTGTCCCCGCGCTGGCCACCGCCGCGCTGAAGCACCTGCCTCCGAGACACTGACCTGCGGCGTCTTGCACCAGCTCACCCTCATTACGGGGCCTTACTGATATAGGATGTTACTATATAGACCGCAGTAAGTCAAGGCCATGTAATCAGCCTTGTTTGGCGTAACCCCCCCCCCCCACATACACACATGCATACACAAACACACCTAGAAACAGGCGTCGTTGTCTATCACAGACAAACACACCTTCTGCATCCACATCATGGAAAAACACAGCGAGTCAAGATGTCCCCTCTTCCAACAGCAGTGGGTGGCATATGGTGTAGGCGTTCTCAAATATGTCCTCTTCGGGACATTAGAAATAGTCATTGAGAGGTATTCGCTGGGTAGTTTTGAATCCTCAGAGTAGAAAGCTGAAGCGTTTGGTTGGTTCCCTCCCTCAAAGCTTACATCCACAGCTGCCGTCTGCTACAGTCCTCCACTACAGTCCTCCGCTGCAGTCCTCTGCTACAGTCCTCCGCTACAGTCCGCCGCTACAGTCCTCCACTACAGTCCTCCACTACAGTCCTCTGCTACAGTCCTCTGCTACAGTCCTCCGCTACAGTCCTCCACTACAGTCCTCCGCTACAGTCCTCCGCTACAGCCCTCGCCACAGTCCTCCGCTACAGTCCTCCACTACAGTCCTCTGCTACAGTCATCCACTACAGTCCTCCACTACAGTCCTCTGCTACAGTCCTCTGCTACAGTCATCCACTGCAGTCCTCCGCCACAGTCCTCTGCTACAGTCCTCTCCTACAGCCCTCTCCTACAGTCCTCCACTACAGTCCTCTCCTACAGTCCTCCGCTACAGTCCTCTCCTACAGCCCTCCCCTACAGTCCTCCGCTACAGTCCTCTCCTACAGCCCTCCCCTACAGTCCTCCGCTACAGTCCTCCAGTACAGTCCTCTCCTACAGTCCTCTGCTACAGTCCTCCGCTACAGCCCTCTCCTACAGCCCTCCCCTACAGTCCTCCGCTACAGTCCTCTCCTACAGTCCTCCACTACAGTCCTCTCCTACAGTCCTCTCCTACAGTCCTCCACTACAGTCTTCTCCTACAGTCCTCCCCTACAGTCCTCTCCTACAGTCCTCTCCTACAGTCCTCTCCTACAGTCCTCCCCTACAGTCCTCCCCTACAGTCCTCTGCTACAGTCCTCTCCTACAGTCCTCTCCTACAGTCCTCCACTACAGTCTTCTCCTACAGTCCTCTGCTACAGTCCTCTCCTACAGTCCTCTCCTACAGTCCTCCGCTACAGTCCTCCCCTACAGTCCTCTGCTACAGTCCTCTGCTACAGTCCTCCGCTACAGTCCTTAACAAAGGACGACACACGTCCGTCCCAGCACACGACATCTGCCGTGCTGCTTTGGCCTGGGTGTGTGGAGGAAACCCGAAGATATTTCATTATTCTGTTGCCCTTAGCAACCAGACCCCCGATCCCAACAAGCCCCACATCTGCAACCGATATGGTTGTTTTTGCTTTAGGGCAAGATAGCTTTTTTTCTTTTTTTTTTTTGGAAGAAGAAGAAGAAGAATGCATCCTTCAAAAGTGGGTGAAAAACAGAGATTTTGGAGCGGCTGACTGGGAGATGAGGTGGCTCAGGTTTACTGCCCCGGGGGTCCGGCTAGTCCTGATGTTAATGTCAGCCAGGAGGCGGACAGAAGGTGACGATTGCTTGTTCTTTACAGTGAATTCAGGGCAGAGCGCCGTGCGGAGGCCGCAGCAGGGTTTGCTGCGTAAGGGGAGGTGCACAAAGCCCCTGAAGTGTGGCCAAAAAAACAGAAAAGCGGTATCATCAGTGACTCCGTCATGGTAACACCTTGTTGTGTCAGTCGTGTTGTGGCGTGAGGGGCGGAATGTTTGACATTAGACTGCCACCTTGTGGTAAAACACCCTGTTAGAGTCAAACACCTGATCCAAGGAAATGCCAGTTCTCTTTCTTTTTCAAACGGATAAACCCGAGTTACATAACTGATGGCATGGATTGCTGAAGAAAATTCTGTTTCGTTTTGGGTTTTTTTTCCTAGGGGTTGCTCAATTTCCAACCGCAAATTCAAACCACGTGTCAGCATTTCAGCATCTTTTCATGTTGCTGGGTTGGGATATGTGTGACCACCCTCATGTTTTTGTTTAATGTGATTAGTAACAGAAATTATCTTCACAGTGCTGGTAATAGTACACACCAGGCCTGTGCCAAAATTACTACACCGGCAGCACTAATGACTACATTAAGCTATTCTATTAAACATAAAGACTTCCAAGTAAAGGGGGAATTCATCTTCATTCCTATTTCACATTGGACTCTTATAAATGAAGCAAACCCAAGCCTGAGGCTAATTCTCCGCAGCATGCAGGTTTGATTTTCTCACAGAGCAAAGTTTCCACAGAGCCGAATCCCCGCTGTCCTGTTTGTTTAGGTGTGTGCTGATTAGAAGTTCCCATGCTGGGTATCTCAGCACACCAAGGGCCTGAAACGTGACATGTCTTCTCTCTCTCTCTCTCCCTCCCACTCTCCCCCTCTCCCTCTCTCTCTCTCTCCTTCTGTCTCTCCTGCTCTCCCCCTCTATCTCTACCTCTGTCTCTCCCTCTCTCTTCCCCCCACTCTCCCTTCTCTCTCTCTCTCTCCCTCTCCCTCCCACTCTCCCCATCTGTCTCTCTCTCTCCCTCTCTCTCCCTCCTTCCTGCTCTCTCCCCCTCTCTCTGTCTCTCCCTTTCCCTCTGTCTCTCCCTCTCCCTCCTGCTCTCCCCCTCTATCTATCCCTCTCTCTGCCTCCCACTCTCCCTTCTCTCTCTCTCTCTCTCCCTCCCACTCTCCCCCTCTGTCTCTCTCTCTCTCCCTCCCTCCTGCTCTCCCCCCTCTCTCTGTCCATCCCACCCCACCCCCCCATCTCTCCCTTACCTCAGTGGTTAATGGCGCTGTTAGCTGAGCATACACTTGGCCATGCAGTCTTCATTAACAGAGGTCGTAACACACAACATAAATGTTCTCCTTCCGGGTGCTGACAGTCCAGCCAGATGAGCAGACCATTTGATAAATACGTGTACAGTTTTACTGTCGCCCTTCATTAGCACAGAGATGTTTTAAAAGGGCGAGGCAGGACGTAGACTGTCTGTATAGTGACGTTTCAAAGGGCATATTTGGTATATTGAATAACATATAACATCTGTTTTTGATTGCTTCTTATTCTACAGAAATAACATAAAGCGTCAGGATGGTTTTAATGTGCAGGTTTTTTAATGAGCTGGTGTTGGCTGAGTGTTTTCATGGGTGCTGGTGCGGCTTCATGTTTATGGGCCGCACCAGTGGTAATGATGAGTCTTCCCCTAGACTGTCTGTGACATTTTTGTTGTGTTTCTTTTGTAGGACTCGCTGAGGCCCTCGCCCCAAGGCCTGCATCAGTCGCCACAGACGCACCCCGCCAACAGGGCCCCCGGATTTAAAGTTCCAGGATCTAACGCTTGAAAAAAGGGGGAAAATGCAGAATATAACACCGGGAGCAGCAGATGGGATCGATCTGAAGTGCGGCCTGTCTGGGAGCCATGAGTTCATCTTCACCATGGTACCCGTCGTCTATGGCTGTAACTTTGTCATCGGCATTGTGGGGAACAGCATGGTGGTGGCTGTCATTTACCGCTACATGAAGCTCAAGACAGTGGCCAACGTTTTTGTGCTCAACCTTGCCATTTCCGACCTCACCTTCCTCATCACCCTGCCCATGTGGGCGACCTTCACAGCCACAGGCTACCACTGGCCCTTTGGAGGATTCCTGTGCAAGGCCAGTGCAGGCCTGGTGATTTTCAACCTCTACACCAGCATCTTCTTCCTCACCGCGCTCAGCGTTGACCGCTACCTGGCCATTGTCCACCCAGTGAAGTCGCGGCGATTTCGCACCGTGGCGTATGCGCGCATCACCTGCGTGCTCATCTGGCTCTTCGCCTTCCTGCTGAGCGTGCCCACGGCGCTGACCCGGAACGTTCACAACATAACAAACACCAACACCACGGTGTGCGGCATCCTGCACCCAAAGGACGAAAACACCATGAAGCACAAGGACCTACTGTTGGCCATCAGCCTGATGAAAAGCCTGCTGGGATTCCTGGTGCCCTTCCTCATCATCATCACCTGCTACTGCCTCATTGGACGGGCACTGCTGGGCGCGAGGCTCATCCAGAAGAGCGCCCGGTCCCGGGACGACGAAGTTCTGCGCATGCTGGCGGCTGCTGTGCTGGCCTTCTTCCTGTGCTGGGTGCCCCATCAGGTTTTCCACTTCATGCAGGTGCTGACACAGCTGGGGGTGCTGGGGCACTGCGCCATTCTTGAAATCATTGACACCGCCATGCCCTTGACCATCTGCATCGCCTACTTCAACAGCTGCGTCAACCCCATCCTCTATGGCTTCGTGGGGCACAACTTTCGTAAGAACCTACTCCGCCTGTTGCGCTGCTCACCGGGCGGGGTGGCAGACACGCACCCTAGCATTAGCTCCAAGATGAGTGCTCTCTCCTACCGGGCCTCCGAGGCGCTGACCCTAACGGCCAAAAACAAGGCCTCCTCTGATGTGAAGTGAAAGAGGGTGGAGGGAAGACATGCATTATTCCCTACTCTTTTAGTTATGTGGTACAAAAAGGGTTTAGGGGTGGAGACATTCCAGTGCTCTTAGAGCCCCAACTGTATTAACAAGGCACTGAAGCATGCAGACATGGCTGTAATGTTGAATGTTGTATTCATATCCTATTATGAGTTAGCCCAAGAGATAGTCACTACCTTGCCCACTGATGAAGAGCTGTCAGAATAATTATTTGTCAAGCGCTAAAACATATGTCTGTCACAATCACAATGGCAGATGCATTATTCTAGGCCTTAACTGAACCATGAGGATGCCCGTCGGTATAAAAAAAAGGATTCTTTTCTGCATTCAACAAAATAAAAATGGCATAGTGTATGATTCATAAGGAAGACCTAAACATCTTTGCCGATGACTGAACTTTTTATATACATAAGATATGTGTAAGCACTGCAGGGGTTTGCCATCTCATTATACGTCACGAACAGTAATATCCATGTACAGTTGTTTTCATGTCAAGTGGTAAATATTCTGTGTGTTTTCGCTGATTGGGACGATGATTCAACAAAAACAAAAAAAGCTAAACCTTAAGCCCATTAAAGATCACAAGCTAGCTGCCTCGTGCTCCAGCAGCGATAAACAGGTAACGATCTGAATGATGTCTAATATAAAATGCTGTCAGCGGATAACCCCGTACTACTATACTATTGATAGGTGGTGTTTGTGAGTTACATGTGACATTGTCAAATTGTGTGTATTTACAGAATGAGATTGAAAGGCGAGTGGCTGGGAAAGCATACTGTATAAAGTAATGTATGCAACACTACTACACTCCTGGTAGGGTGAATATTGTCAATATCTGTGGTGGTTGTCTGTGGTATTTAAACATGTCGATGATGCTGTTGTGTGAATTTTTTTTCTATTCTGTTGTACAGTTTTGTGAATATATGGAAGTATGAATAAAGTGACAGAGATTGCGCAATCCTCCATTTTATGTTTTCAATTCGCCCGGTGCAGGTCATGCCTGTTGCACATGTGCTGTAAATGGGTTATCAATCTCCAGAGCTTCTTTAAGGTCATGGATGTTGAGTATTACAGTACATGCTAACTGAGGTGATAATTCAAACCACAGAGGATTTAAACTGACCTGGGCCCAAGGTTTCCCCCACAAAAGTGCAACTAAACTGACCTGTGGTATCTAATCATTTAGTTTGTATGTGTGGGAGCTGTGTCTCTATGCTAATGCTGCAGATACCAGGTGCAGAGACTAGTGCTGCAGATACCAGGTGCACGGTACAGGACGTTCCTGGAGGTAGAACGTGACGTGTAGGTGTATGTGGGCTGGGGATTGGTGGACGGGCGGCTGGGTCAGGGTTATAAAGGCCATGCAGAGGTGAGCTGCACCTCACTGGCAACATGAAAGTCCTGGTGCTTTTGGGATTGGTGGCATTTGCCCTGGCTGACGTCACTCGCTTTGAGGGGTAAAGCTCTCGTCTTTTATCAGGGCAACACTTAACTATTTTCGTCTATATCTGTGTGATGCTGAGCCCTTACCAATGACAACTTTGAGCTAATAATCACTGTCGGTAACTTTACATTTGCATCCTTTATCTTTTAAATAGACAGGTGCAGCTTCACTAATATTTTGTAACCGGCTATCATTTGCTTTACAAATCAGTGTTGACCAAGTTAGACCAAGTTTTAGACCCATCCATCCTTGGTTTGATGTCATATTGCACCTACATTTTCTTAATCCTAATGCCAGCAAGTGGCACGGTGCCGCAGTGGTTAGCACGGTTGCCTCACAGCAAGAAGGTCCTGGGATCGAGCCTCGAGGTAGTCCAACCTTGGGGATCATCCTGGGTCGTCCTCTATGTGGACTTCAAACGTTCTCCCCGTGTCTGCGTGGGTTTCCTCTGTGTGCTCCGGTTTCCTCCCACAGTCCAAAGACATGTAGGTCAGGTGAATCGGCCGTACTAAATGGTCCCTAGGTGTGTATGTGTGTGGGCCCTGTGATGGCCTGGCAGCCTGTTCTTGATGTCCCCTCACCTGCTGCCCAATGACTGCTGGGATAGGCTCCAGCATCCCTGAGAGCAGGATAAGCGGTTTGGATAATGGATGGATGGATAATGCCAGTAAATGGCGACAGAGCGTTAGAGGACAAAATGACATAGAGACAGATCAGCATCAACAGCATATCACAGTATTTATGCTCCGATTCCATGCACCTCCCTTCTTAACAGGAAAGCTGCACACAAAGCCATGAAGACCTCTGCAGTATTCTTACACAAACATGACATCTGCAGATAGTAAAGACAACCTGTGCGTTACACTGACAGCTGAAGGGTTATTCTAGGGTTTCTCCGCAGCTGCTCTGCACATGGCTTCGGAGGTGATGTAGAGGCACATGCGGTTTATATAGATTCATACACAGTAAATGCTGCTGGGGCCGCGTCTGAGCCAAACCCCGGTAATGAAACGTCCTTGTGTAAAACAAACAAACACATGAAACATTAGGCTTTCTGCTGAAATCTGTTTGTGTAAGAAAAGTCAAATTACCTTTTTAATCCAGCGTGCTCATTCCTTCAATACTTTGATTTTTTTTTAGTTCCTTTATTATTATTATTTTTCTTTAATACTGTGACGTTCTCTTGATCTCGTTCTTTTTGGCAGAGAGAAAGTCTTCCGTCTAAAGCCTGTGCTTGATGAGCATGTCACCCTCATTAAGGAGCTGGCTGACAGCATGGAGGTACTGCTCGCTCTCTCTCTCTCTCTCTCTCTCTCTCTCTCTCTCTCTCTCTCTCTCTCTCTCTCTCTCTCTCTCTCTCAATTATTACAGATTTCAATTATTACAAAGCGATGAAAGATCTGGACACATTCACAACTTTGTGGTGTCATAAAGAGGAGCTGTGTTCAGCCATAAAGGACGAGCTGGTTTCTGCTGCAGAGCTTGGATAAAAGGGGTCTTACCTGTCTTTTTATGTTTTGGGTTGTTGTTGAATGATTGTTTTGGGGATTGTTAAAAGACTCAGATTGAGTGTTTGTAATTTGACAAATATTGTTTACTAGAAGAACCCCGCTACAATGTAGCGGTTTGGTTCTCCACCCGTCTAAATCTCCCTCCTCTTCATCCTGCCAGCTAACCGCCTTCCCCCTGCCCCTAACCCCCCCCCCACTCTAACTCCCTTCCCCCAAATGCTCAGAATCATCTGAAATGCCGAGAAAAGTGGTTTTTAGCCATTTTTAGAAAAATGCATTTTTGCATATTTATGCATAATTATGCATAATTTTGATTTTCTGGGATTTTTCCCTTACTCTCTGAGACAATACCTACCACCTCCAAAAAGAATTAGGATCATAAGTGCTTTAGTTTTCGGTCCCGCTATCTACACTAACTAACACACACACACACACACACACACTTAACACCACACACACACACATTACGAAAATATACGAGTAGATCATGTTTAGAAGGATTTCAAGTCTGTTCTTTTTTATCATTTCTTCAAATCAAATCAAATCAATTTTATTTGTATAGCCCAATATCACAAATTACAGATTTGCCTCAGTGGGCTTAACAGCAACACAACATCCTGTCCTTAGACCCTCTCATCGGATAAGGAAAAACTCCCTAAAAAAAACCCTTTAACAGGGAGACAAAATAAGAAGAGACCTCAGGGAGAGCAACAGAGGAGGGATCTCTCTCCCAAGACGGACAGCGTGCAATGGATGTTGTGTTCACGCAATTTACATAATACAACATTGAAAGAGGATAACAGAATTATAATGGACATAACATTTATGAAGAACATGATGCACAGGATGCCAAGCAGTGTCCACGTGCCACCGAGCAGTCCAGAACCCAAGCCACGCGACCAGCATCATCATGTAATAAGAAGAACTTAGGTGAGGAGTGGAAGGGCAGGCAGGCATTTCTTCTGTTAAATAAAGACTTGTTTTAAGATTCAAAAAAGTTATATCTTTCTCTCTCTCCTCTCTCTCTGTCCGTCTCTCTCTCCCCCTCCCCCTCTCACTCTCTCTCTCGTCTCTCCGCCTCTCTCTCCTCTCCCCCCTCTCTCTTTCTCTAGCCATCTCTCGCTCCCAGCATGGAGGTGCTGCTCTCCCTCTCTCTCTCAGTTCAGTTCAGTTCAGTTGGCTTTATTGGCATGACAAATTGTTCACCTGTGTTGCCAAAGCGTTGGATACATTATCTCAAATCTCAAATACATAGCTTTATTGGCATGAACAGAAAATATGCCAGTCTTTTGCAAACTGCTTTGGCAGTTTGCAAAAGACTGAAACATTATGTCACATATTAAACACAAATCAAATTCATATATCAAATTATCTCTCTCCCCTCTCTCTCCCCCTCCCCCCCTTGCTCTCTCTCTCCTCTCTCTCTCCCTCTCTCCCTTTCTCTATCCATCTCTCTCCCTCTCTCTCTCCTCTCTCTCTGTCCCTCTCTCCTCTCTCTCCCCCTCCCCTTCGCTCTCTTTCTCCCCCCCCCTCTCTCTCTCTCTCACACACACGTTGGCATACTATTCTCCCTCTCTGCAGGGGTTAAATTGGTTTGCTAACGGTGACGTGGGTTAAATTGGACCGACTTTCTTGGGTCATTTTGATCATTTTGAGCTGTATGGGATTTGCCAATTAGCTCTAACCCCACGTTCCCCGGCTTTTCTGAACGCTAAGATTAAACACGAGCTAGATATCTAAACGTTTGTACTTCTTGAAATCACCTCAGTCAGAATATGATTGTTATCCAGCTCCTCTCATCCATTCCTCTGTGCTTGTTGAGACCCTCACCGTAGCCGCTTGTGTCTGACGCCATCTGCAGGTGGACTTTTGGAGGCCGGACAGCGCCGAGCTCGTGACCATCGACATCGACGTCGACATCCACGTGCCAGCCACGCACTGCGACATGGCGTACGTCATGCTGCAGCAGAGCGGCATGGACTACGAGTAGGTCACGTCATTTCCACTTCATGACGTCACATAAAGTGACCGCATCTCCACACATTATTTCATTTTATTGGATTTTCATGTGTGAAGTCTACTACTTTTTAGAATGTAAGATGACCACCGCTGGGAGCGCCCGGGTAGAGTAGCGGTCTATCCCGTTGCCTGCCAACGTGGGGATCGCCGAATCCCCGTGTTACCTCCGGCTTGCTCGCGCTTTCCTACAGACAAATTGGCCGTGTCTGCGGGTGGGAAGCCGGATGTGGGTATGTGTCCTGGTCGCTGCACTGGGGGGGGGTGGACTGGGGGGGAATAGCGTGATCCTCCCACGCGCTACGTCCCCCTGGTGAAACTCCTCACTGTCAGGTGAAAAGAAGCGGCTGGTGACTCCACATGTATCGGAGGAGGCATGTGGTAGTCTGCAGCCCTCCCCGGATCAGCAGAGGGGGCGGAGCAACGACCGGGACGGCTCGGAAGAGTGGGGTGATTGGCCAAGTACAACTGGGGAGAAAAAGGGAGGGGGAGAATATCATAGCTGTGTTAACATTGCTGAAGAGCTTAGGAAGATGAATGTGGAATGAAAGTGGTGTGTTCAAGATTCAAATATAAGGCAAACACTCTCAACATCATCAGGGTCCTGATCGAGGATCTGCAGGACTCCATTGATGCCCAGGTGGACAACATGGAGATCTCCCCCAGGACCCACAGCTACACCAAGTACAACAACTTCGACAAGGTATGAGACGAGTGACTGATCATCCTTTCCCTCCTCCGCTCCCTCTCCTCGCCCTGTCTCCTCCTGATCTCACCAAGTGGTTCTGATCTGATCCGCTGCTCTGATTCCAGATTCAGTCCTGGATCGCCTCCATTTCCTCTTCCAACCCTCAGCTGATCAGCAAGCAGTTGATTGGACACACCTTCGAGGGACGCCCAATGACCCTCCTCAAGGTATCGTTCAACTGATCTCTAACCAAAATAGAATGAATGTCACTATCATGACATCAAACAGTCCAGAATGATGGACCCGTTAAAATCGGACTGAAATGGAAACACTAATATTTTCTAACGTCACGTGTTATTTTCAACATTGTGCGTCGCATTCTCTACTTTCAGCTGAAAACAAATATGAATATAAAAGGTAGAATACAGCTTTTTCGATTTTTCTCTTTTTAAAATCATTCCCCCCTAGTCCATCTTCTCTCAAATGATCTTTTTTATGCTACTCGTGACGTCATCAGACGCTCGTTTACACACAGCCAATAAAATAAAATCATCAAATTATGAAACCCGCCCGCCCTTACCACCGACCCTTGCTTTTACCTGTCACGCTAAGGTCAGCTTATGAATATTAATGAGACTAGGCCACTCCCTCACAGTTCTCGAGACAATCGGCTACAACTGTAGTCCACTGACTTCCGGTTTCTACTGCGGCGATCGTACCGGTGTCTTGTTTGTTGGCGTGTGCTGTTGACAATGGCATGTTTTTCGGGATGCCTGTAAGATTCACCATGGATAAATGTCGACGCCATGCACAGAACTGTCGACAAACGTTCACCTGCGCCTGCCAGCAAACGGGTGAAAAGTTACGTCCACAATTATGAGGATGAGCGGACGGACGGACGGAACTGTGGATGTAACTTGATATTGTAACGTGCATGGTTAAATAGACATGTTGGCCGCTCGCTGATAGGCCTGAGACATTAGTCGAGCGGTCAGCGATGTCTCCTGCGGTGCGGGCGATACAGGTTCGCGTCTCGGCCGCGGCAGTTCCTGAGGTTGCCCCCTGAATTCGCTGCAATCTGTACATCTTGAAACTTTTCGTCCGTTTGCTGGTAGGGGCAGGTGACACTTTGTCGACAGTTCTGTTAATGTTGACATTTATCCATGGTAAATCTTGCAGGCATCGCGAAAAATATGCCATTGTCAGTCGCACCCACCAACAAGCAGGAAACTGGTATGACCGCTGCAGTAGAAACCGGAAGTCAATGGACTACAGTTGTGCACAGAGTCGATTGAGAACGGTTATTTATAAAGATATAAAAATACACAATATTAGTGGTTTACTAATTCAGCACTGTTGCTGAATGTTTTATTATGCCATCTTCAAGGTTCTGAGACATGAAAAACAAATGATTACATCTGATAACGGATTTCGGTTCGACTTCAGTAAGCCAGGGTAGGATACCGCTAGCCAACGTGTTGTTACTGTGACCCCTCTAATGCCTCTCTCTAACAACCGTAGCTCGGAAAGAAGTCCGGCTCCACCAAGCCCGCTATCTTCATGGACTGTGGCATCCACGCCAGAGAGTGGATCTCTCCTGCTTTCTGCCAGTGGTTTGTCAAGGAGGTGAGGAAGACACACCGATAGGTATGGCTGGTATCTCACATGAGGTCTTTCTTTTTTTCTTCTAACTTTTGCCAACCTCTCCCCAGGCTCTATCCACCTACGGAACGGATTCCCAGATGACTAGCCTGCTCAACCAGATGGATGTCTTTGTCCTGCCCGTCTTCAACATCGATGGCTATGACTACACCCACAAACAGGTATGTTAAACTCTTAGGTCCAGTGTCCCCTAACTGAGACCAGCGCCGCTATTTGTAATTGCAAGAGATTTGTTGTTGGCTCAGCGAATGTGTGCTTAAATGCGTTCTCTATTTGGGGCTTTTAGAGCAGGATGTGGAGGAAGACTCGTTCCAGGAAGTCTGGATCCAGCTGCATTGGAGCTGATCCCAACAGGAACTTCAACGCCGGCTGGTGCAGTAAGTACAAGGTCAAAGATTGCCTAAAGTAGGAAATTAGTGCAAAGTTAATTCATTTTGAAAAGAAAAAAGCAAGAGAGAACTGACCTCATACGTCAATAAAATGGTATTCTACTGCAGACAGCTGAAGACTGACCCACTGTAGCAACATATTTACTTTCGTTTGCATCCCTAAAAATGCAACACCTCACCTTGATGGCATTTTTTATCTGTAGCTCTCGGCGCCTCTAACAATCCCTGCAGCGACACCTTCTGCGGCTACAAGGTCGAGTCTGAGATTGAGGTCAAGAACGTCGCCGACTTCATCCGCAAGAACAAGTCCATCATCAAGGCCTACATCACCATGCACTCCTACTCCCAGCTGCTCCTCTTCCCTTACTCCTACACCTACGATTTGGCTGCCGACCACAGCGAGCTGGTCAGTGGCATGCATCACAAGATGAGTTAGTCTGATGAATGGGGTTTCCAGGCAAGCTGTAGAGCATACCCAGCAGTCAAAGTAACATCATAACCCGAGTACATTGGAAAGCATGTTGGCTGCATGCTAACACATTAAGGTCAACTTGTTGGAAATAGCTTTTGTTCTTTCCTCATGGCGAGTAAAACCTTGCAGCAAGAGACACGTTCCGCGGTGATGCTTAGGGTCAGTTTTGTGTCATACTGCAGGGTTGACATGGAGGCAGCACCAGGGTCATGTGACCATAATAGCATTACATGCATTGACTGCAAATATTTAAAAAAATCAATTATGTGAATTTCATCTCATAGAAAAACAAGTTTACAAAGATTTTAAATAGACTACAAAAAACTACTTAGACCGCCCAACAAAGCAGCAACGCTAGCAATGCTCAACATCTCCAACTGTGGGAGAAATGTACACTTGGGTTTTAAAAGTCTTTCTGTCCTCCCAGTTTGAGCAACCCTCAGATGCAATATGATGAATGATGGAGAAAGTGGCCATGTAGAGGTGTGCAGGTGGAGATGACGAGAAGCCCAAAAGCACAAACTGGTCATGCAGGAGGACGGCAGCATTTTAAACCTAACAGATAGGAGGAATGAGATATATGGGGGTATGACAGCAGCAAACCCGAGCTGATAATAATGCCAGACACACTGTTTGTTTTATTCACAACAGACTGAAAAATGACTTAATGTGTCCAGTTTGGGGACTATATTCTTCACTTGTACTATATGGGCATTTCATGTATCCCAGCACACTTGAAATCGACATCAACTAGAAGCTTTGACTTGAAAAAATGGTAAGAGAAACCAGCGTTGTGCTGTGTGATAATTCCAGCTGGGTGAAAATTTCATCGAAGAAAATATTAACATAACACAATTGTCAGAAAAGAAAGAATAGGGGGGAAAAAAGTGATTGTGAGGCTCTGAACATATTGCCACAGATGTGCCCTTTTCCAAAATTATTTCTGCAGCCTGACACTTGTGCACGTAGCTAACCCCATCATCCCATTATCGCCCTCGTCACAAGCCCACACTCGGCTGCTGCAGCTCATTTTCCCCCTGACTTCCAGCTCGTACGGCCGGCTCCCACCAAGCAAGCCCGCCCCTCTGCCTCGCGCCGGGGCATCCAACAGGGCTGCTCTTAACACTCACACCCCTCTACGGCTCTCATGCCGGCTGCTGCACATCACACTTCTCACGTCTCTCCGTCACTCACCTCCAACTCTCACCCTCCTCTCCCAACACTCTGCAGAACAAAAGCACTCCGGGTGTCCGTCATAACGGATCTCTCCCCATCCGCCAACACAGTCAGCCCCTGCTTGTGCTTTAGTCTGGGGCTCCAGGGGTAGGCTGGGGTGGTGGGGTTGCCTCATCTCCTGTAAGATACACAGATCTCTTCCACTATTTTTATCTTAATTAACAAAAAAAAAAATCATGGTTTCGGATGAGGGACGACACAGGGAAATGATATATACTCAACGTTTTTTGCTGCTTGCTGTTCTTTGTTACTGTTGCCTTGTAACCCAAGGGACGGTCACTTTGCTTGTGGCGTTATCTCTGCTCGTGTACCGTGTCCAGATGTGTTGCCTTCTATAGCTGAGCGAGTTTCTCCTCTGTGTTGTTGTAGATGAAGGTGGCTGAGGGAGCCTCTGCCGCCCTGCGCAGTCTGTATGGTACACGCTACACCAGCGGACCCGGCGCCACCACCATCTGTAAGTACAGCCATAAATGTTGCAGCCAATACTTTTTCATGATGGAAATAAAACACAAAGTGGGAACTTGACTGCATATTTTTGTACTCCTATTTGCATGTGTTAGGTTAGGATGTGTTCTTTAACCTACAAGTCTGTATTGGGATAGGCTTACGGCCCTACCCCTTGCCAACCTGCATTTAATTAGGTACGCAGGTAGCCTCCTATAGATATTCTTATTGACACTTGTGTAGTAACTCTCATCATTCTGCTGTGTTTAAACTGCTTGAGAATTGTGTGTATTTTTTTGAAGAATTATTTTTTTAAATTTGAATTTGAATTGTACATTTTCATTTTAAATTTAAATTCTAAATTTTATTTATTTTTTTATTTAATTTTAATTTTAATTTTTTTAAAAAGAATTTATGGCTTTTGTGTTCCATATGTATGAATTCCATTAAGTCAGCTTCCTCCGTATGTGCAGACTTACCACACAAGCGATTAAAAAAATCAAACTTGAACATCATGTCCTCATCTATTCCATACAGAATTTTTTGCAGAATATAAAATGACAGTCCTAAGCCAATTCTGTATTCTACTCCTCATTGTTTTCATCTTTCCATTACCGCTCAGACCCCGCAGCCGGAGGCTCCGATGACTGGGCCTACGACCTAGGGGTGAAGTACTCCTACACCTTTGAGTTGCGTGACACCGGTCGTTACGGCTTCCTGCTGCCCGAGTCTCAGATCAAGCCCACATGCGAGGAGACCATGTTGGCCGTCAAGTACATCGCAGCCTACGTGCAGAAGAACCTCTATTAAAGAGCGGAACTGCCAGAACCCCTGCCAACTCCCCCTCCCCTCTGCCAACCCCCAGCCCCCTTCACCCTGCAACCTCTCAGCCATCTCGTCCCGTATCCATGGATACAGGGCACCACCCGCCATGTTTTCTCGCTGTGCTTGACAGAATGTCAAGATGAGTGCAAACAATAAAATCAATGATCCATCTCCACTTGCTGAACCTTTCTTTTGTGTGTGTTTATGATAGCAATATTGCATATGATGGATTAAGACTGTCATATATATATACATATATTTAGACATATGGTACATATTACAGAATGCTATCATGTTGAGTCCTCACACCCCATATCACTGACAGTCTACTCATGTACTTGCCATTTAGATGTTTATTGGGAGATGTTGTTAGAACTCGTTGGGAAAAGCCATTTTGTTTTTTTATAAGATAGCTGGGAAAATGCCTCATAGCTGTTTCCTTGCGGCCCTCCAACCCCCTACTAGCGGCATTTCAATTTTAATCCTCTAAAGCATCCCAGAATACTGGCCAGAAATTTTGAGTGCTTCAGTCGTATAATGTCAAACAATGCTTTTTGATCAAAAAGCTAAATATATATATATATATGCATGGAAAAATCAGAGCCATACACTCACTGTATAAAGCTGTTTGAGACTGTGTGATCCCGGTTGTGCACTGGCACTGTTCCAGTGGCAGGGGTGGTGGTGGTGGTGGGTTGGAGGTTGGGTGGAGAGGGGACTATCTTCTCCTAAGGTCCTGGTCCGGCTGCATGCTACGTGACAGCCATACAGTGCCGGCTCCCTGGAAGTGTCTGTGCTCTGCCAAGCATGCGCCCGATGGGAGAAAATAAATGGGCCCAAAGATTTACTTTGCGTCTCACCTCCCTGGCACAAACTTCAAACACACAAAGTAGAAGACGTGAGGTTTGGTTGCAGTCAGTTTAAGTCATTTTACGGTAAAGGGCACTTCATTGTGTAAAGTTGTTTTGTAAGGGGTTTTATTTTGTGTGTGTGTGTGTGTGCACGCGTTTATCTGTAGGCAAGGGTATGCACGGGCCATACACCCTCTATTTCTCTGTGCATGTGAAAATGGGGGGGGGCACTGTACGTACTCACTCATCAGTGAAAGTACACCCACTCCCCTATGAGGCTCATTTCACCTCATGTGGCGGAGCCACCTCAGGGAGTCTGCAGTCTGCGACCATTAATGAGAGGATGAGTGACCCCCTCATGACTCCCCCCCCCCCCGCCGTCTCTGTGCTTGTTGTATGCTGTGTCTTCCAGCAGATGGGGACATCTGAGCAAATATAAAACAAGAACACCGTGTTCCTTCTCTGAAACATTTTTTTAATTTTTTTTCTAACAAATTCCCCTCTTAAAACGACACACTTCACATTTAATCTCGATTTGGGTGTGGTTGACATCAACCAGGGGACCTGCACAGCAGTTTCGTTTTTTTTAATAACTTTTACGTCAACGTGTGTCTGAACGTGTCTTTGACATGTTTGGCTTGGAAACATGTATGTACGCCAACATGCGTGTCTAGAAACATGGATGTATGGAAACGTGTAGACCTGTGGCACCGTCGACAATTTTTCTTTTTCTTTCGTCTACGATCCAGCATGCACCTGCAAATACGGTAAAAGTGGAGGGATCCTAAAAAAAAAAGAGGATGACTTTCAAAACATTAAAAAGAATAACCGAATCTGCCCTGCGATTTTGCTCGCAGCTCGTCATTTTCTACCCCTCTTGCCTGTGTACCTACTTTTATTTTCCATACGAACTCTCCTTTACTGGAGGCTGAGCTGAACGCTGTGCACTATCTAACCAGGAGTCCGGCTTGGCGGAGGTGTGTCATGTCGGTAGCGGAGGCGGTGACGTCACCGCTTGTCTGCCCGAGTGTCACGCTGCTATAAAGCCACCTCTATGTACTGAGTTAGTCTTTTCCCCACCGGAAAGCTGCTGAGATCCCGAGTCTGGGCTACGACGTAGCTTCGACTTACTCCACCGCCATGGCAGGTAGGTTAACCGCCCCCCCCCAGCGCAGCCCGGCAGACAGGAGCGGACGGGCGCACGCCGCGTCATTCATCGTGTCGTTAAATCGCTCGGCAGCTTCGAGTGTCGTAGAAGTCGGACTGTAACGTTAACAAAGACGGAAGCTGAATGGTTGTGAGTTTGTTTGGTTAAGAAACGCGACATTATGGCGTCGCGAATCACGGCTGACGTTACTTCTAACGCCTTAGCCATGTGAACGCCTTGGCTGGCTGTCACGTTAATGTCGGTGGGGGCTTTCGGCACGCAGGGACCGTGCTCGAGCTGCGCTGTTTCCGAGTAGCTCCGCGCGCCTCCGACGCTTCCAGAAAAACTTTTTGTTTTTTTTGGTACTCCGAGGCGAAGCGGCAAACGACTCCTGTTGCAGCCTACGGTCGTTTATAGATCAGAAGTCGCGTCCAACTTCGAAGGAAGGACGCCAGTGCTCTCGGCGTGGCGCTTCAGTCACCATCTCAAACGCGAAGGGTTGACCCGAGTTCGTGATTTGACGGCAAAACGCGCCCCAGAGAGCTCGTATCACTTACAGGTGTCGCACCAAACGCTGTACCCCCTTCAGATTATGTGACCCCCTAGTTACCGTAACGCTCTCGTTCAGCCTGGAAACGGCCGTTTAGGCGCGTGCTTTACAGCCATCGCGTGTCCGTAACGCCGCCGTGTGGAGCGTTGCGCCGAGAGGGGCGCGTGCGTGTGTGTTTGTTTGTGTGCGCGTGAACGCGCGCGCGGCCTGCGTTTATGTAATCAACTCGTACTTTATTCGGACCCGCGGGTAGGTCCGTGGTAAAAAGGGAAATACAACAACACAAAAATATAGCTAACAGCACTTCGCAAGTCCACAATGATTAAAAAGCTATGCAGACATTTGTTCCAGTGTTTCCAGAAACGACAGGAGTACGCTGTGTGGCTTTGTGTGGGCGTAGTTCAGAGCGTTATAATTAACATTTTGGAGTCAATTGATCGACACATGAATGTACACATGAAGTTCCTCAACACAGCGTGACGAATGAGAGCGTTACTACTACTCCCAAACGCATGACGTGCACTTGGCCACGCTGGGAGCCTGAGCAAGGTGGGGAACGCATCGTTACGCCACCTTACCTGCAGCTTTCCCATTTCGGCTTTGCATTGCACCCCAGGTGGGTGTGGGCTTGTGTAGAGTGGCGCACAGTAGGCCCAAAAAAGAGCAGTTTTAATGAATACGGATGGTGACTTCACACGAGACAGGCCTTCTCTTGTGTTGTTTCTGACTTTTCTTATTTCAGCGACCGTAGTCAGATACTAGCTGTTGCGGACACCGTGTCCCAGGGAGTTGTCCCAGCTTTGCTGCTAGCATGTGAGAAACAATACCACAAATATGTTAATTTGATGTTTTGCCCCGTGGCTGTCTCATTGTTTTGCAGGGGGGAGGGGGGGCTTTATCATCCTTTTTTATGAGGTTTTTACTCTTATTTTCCTTTTTATTAATCTATCAATGGGTTGGTTTGTTGCAGTGATTATCTAGCTGTTTAACAATGTGTTGTTGATAATGATAGTGGAGTGCTGGCTGTTTATAATACCCAAATAGGGTTTGACATTGGCCCTATGCTGCGGTTGCTCAATTTCCCTGCCATCCGTGGTTTCATAATCTCAATTTTTATACGTTTTTTCACAAACAAGTCATTGTTCTGAGTTGAGGCTTGGCAGGTAACTGCTTTATTCCCCCTCGCCCCCTCTCTCGGTGTAGATTCGGTTGTGCAAGTCAGCCGCACCTCACTACAAATAAAAACCCGTTTTAACAAGCAAATCCTGAAATGTCATTGCTCATAAAGTTGGTGCAAAGTCTGCTGGTGGGATGAGACGGCTCCAGTTGTTCCAAGGCAGTTTTAGCTTGTTTCAAGACTTATAAACGGACGTTATCTTGAAATACTTGGATCTGCCTCATGTTAAGACGGAGTCAGTTTGGTACCTGATCTGTTTTTAACCTGGCCTCAGGACCTCTGCATCTTCCTCTTGTCTCTGAAACTTCTCCACTGTCCTGTCTAAATGACAAAAATGCAAAAAAAAGGTATTTGGAAAAAGAAGTTGCCATCTTTTCCTGGGTGGGGGGCAGGGGATTCTCCAGTCACATTTTGTTAAATGCTATCACCATAATAGAATAAAGAATTTTTGACTCAATACAATACCTTTCCTTTGTCTTGGTGGACACTTTTTTTTGGTGCCCATTACAAGGCCAGCATTATGTGGTACTGGTGTATATATAAAACATTTTTTTTTTTAATCTTGTATAAAATGTTCAACACTTTTGTGAATTTGGTTTTTAGCTTGTGTGATAATTGATTTGTTTCACGGTAGATATTTCCAGCAGTTTGTGGGAAACCAATAGAGATGTGAAAAACATTGATGTGTTTACAGCAAAGTGGGGTGGCTTAGTGTGTTGCCCAAACGAAATCATGAATCATGCCTTTCTTCCCTCCACAGACCAGGCTTTTGTGACGTTAGCTACCAATGACAACTATGCGAGGGGAGCCATGGTTTTGGGCAAGTCCCTGCGCAACCACAACACATCCAAGAAGCTGGTGACACTCATTGGTCCCCACGTGTCAGACCCCTACCAGTAAGAAACCGCATCTTCTGACTGTATCGCAACACTTCTGAATCGGAACCAGCAACACTGTTGTCCAATCTTGTTTCTGTCTAAATTTTTCATGCAAACTCTTTTGTCAGTCTTCCTGCTTTTATAACGTTGTGTCGAGTCGTTCTGTGTTTAGTGTGAGACCTCCATCCAGTCAGATTCCTTGTATGTGCTGTCTTGCCTTGATGAGCAGTAAAACGATGACTTGGCATGTTGTACCGTCAGGTCTGTGCTGAAGAGGATCTTCGATGAGGTGAGGATGGTGGATGTGCTGGACAGTGGCGACACGGCTCACCTAGCTATGATGAAGAGGCCCGACTTGGGTGTGACCTTCACCAAACTCCACTGCTGGACCCTCACACATTACTCCAAATGTGTCTTCATGGACGCAGACACACTGGTGAGAAGCTGAGGCATTTCCTTGGATATTTTCTTAGTTTGGCTGAGCATGAGTGCTTTTTTTGAAATAAACAGTCTCCAGGTCCCATTTTTGTATTATCACACTGTAACTGCAACAGCTGCCTGATTGCTTTAGTCGTTGTTTGCATCCCAGGTGGTCTCAAATGTAGATGAGCTGTTTGAAAGGGAAGAATTGTCAGCTGCTCCTGACCCTGGCTGGCCTGACTGCTTCAACTCTGGCGTGTTTGTCTTCTGTCCGTCGATGGAGACCTATGGCAAACTTCTTCAGTACTGTACAGAGCATGGCAGCTTTGATGGTAAGCTGATAGCAATCTCACATATACGTATATATACCCTCCCCCATATCTTAGCAGTGCTTATATTTTGATGTGTTGGTCAACGTCATGCACCCATTATTATCATTAACTGTTGTTAATCGTTTGGTATTGTCTGAAATCTTTATGGGTGGTGCAAGCATAGAGTTGGTTGATTTTGAGTACTGTACAGTTTTCACAGCTCGGTGTATCACAAGAATGAGGATGCAATTTGTGTTGCATTAAGAATACTGCCGGTGTTTTATAGTTTGGTGGAATTTGGATGCCTGCAGTAACTTTTTCAGACGCCGTTCAAACATTTGGGGTTTGACCACGTGTTCTGAGTTCTAGGTAACATGCCTTTTAAAAATGTTTGTTTGTCTTTCCACTATGTAGGGCCTTTATCAGGCCCAGTGCCCGGACACAAGGCCCTCCTGTCAGACGGTCAAGTCCAGCCATGTTGGGTTATTCTCAGGGGCTGGCTAGGGTGGGGTGGGTGGTGGAGCAGGTTAAATTTGAGAGGCGTCTTTTTTTTGCACAGGGTGCTGGTTGACATTCAGCCACTCTTTTTTTTTTTTTCCCCCTGAGACACCAGTGAATTGTGGTCTTCATGTTGGCTCTGTATCAGGTTCTACTGAACATTTCTGCTCAAGATGGCTGCCGGGTTGCATTGGTGGTGTGTGGTTGGGGAGCTGTGGTTGTGGAGGTTTAGGTGTGCAGTGTTTGTGCTGCAGCAAAACTTACAGCTGTCTTTTTTTTTTCTTGCAGCGTTGCGTTAAAAAAAAAAACTGGCATCCCTATGCTCTATTCATCCGTGGGGTTTTTCAAATGTTCCCCACATATCTGGTAAACATTCTCGTGGGACAAAAAGCTCATTCATGGAAAAGTTTCTTTATTATAGCCCTTTTAAAAACTTGGAGACCCTAAAGTATATACTTGCATCATTCAACCTGAGCTTTATGTAACCTCTGTGCATGAAGTACAGTGTTGTTTTTGTTAGCATATAGCTAGCAGCGTTTAGCATGAGTCAAGATTGGATTTTTCTGATTAGTTAGCTTAAATTTGATGGGCATTTGGATGCTTCATTTATTCGCCAAGCCATTTAAGTCTTTACCTGTGTATCAGCTCTTAGTGAATCAGTTCCTCCTCCACCGATTTCCAGATTCCTTGCTAGAAATGGCATTTTCAACCATATGTAGACACTATACAGTGTTATATGACACACTTGTCTCATACCTCACCTATTTTTAAACCGCTGTAGTCTCGTTAAAACCACCATGTTTCTCCTCTTACTGTAACTTGCAGGACTGAGACCACCACCACATTATTCAGCATAGTAATACAAATTAGGGAAGGGTTACTTTGAAATAATCTGAATGACCCTTGCAGATTCCTGAAAGTTGGGTTTTTTTTTTGTGGGACTGACCCCCCCCCCCTTATTTATTTATTTTTGTATTTTTTTCTGTAAATGCAAGACTATTGTCCGTTTGACTATTTTAAAAGAAATTCCATCATGGCAAGCTCGCTGCAGAAACCAATTAGTCTGCTTAATCGTGTCGCAGTGCTTTGATGTGAAAACTCGTTCTGGCTGCATTGAGTGTCGGGTTGGCAAGGATTCAGTGTGTCTGCCATCACAATGGCTGGACCGCTGACAAGACTGCACAATCTATTCACTTTATTCAATCTTTTATTTTAAATGATCATCATCACCATCATCAAAAATTATCGGTCACTTTCATTCAAACTTATAATACAGCCAGCATATTCATGTGATTCCCGCCTCTGTATTGTCTAGAGTCGCCGTGTGTCTAAACTACATTTGGTTGGTGGGATGGTATGCTAATGGCTAAAGCCGTCTTATTTATAGCCAGGGATAGTCTTTTCATGTGCACCGGCCTGTGACTTGAAGTTCCTTTGACCTTTATGTGTCGCTGTATCACGAGGACCACTCGACGATGACCCATGTTAACTAACATTCTCCCCTAGCTTTACTGCCTGCAGAGGAAAACTGCATCACAATGGTGGAAGAAGGAAAAGGTTATTGCTGCGGATAGGGCCCAGAGGCCGGAACTCTGGGTATTTCAGTCCCGGTGTTGTCCGCTGCCAAGACAAACTGGCAGCGGGAGAGACGAACATTCCTGCTGAGCCATGCTCATCCCCTCAAAATGAAGATGCTCAATCCCATATTAACTTTTGAAAGGCTCAAGGGAGTCTCCCGGTTGGGACAAACGGCAGTTTTGTGTGTTATTTTAAACTGCGGCAGACTGCGGTTGCACAGACCGGTACAGCCCTGTGCTTTATATTGCGTACGTGTGAGGCTTTCTGTTAAAGGCCAGTATCTAATGAACTCGTGAGCCAATATTGGTCAAGTCATACAGCTGTGTGGTGAGGTAATGGCACTTGGAATAAATTAATCCTTTTTTTTCTTCTTCTTTTTTTTTCCATACCTGGTTTAAAAAGATTAAGCTTGGTCACTTTTGGGCATCCAAATTGGCATCCGTGTGTCTTTGAGCAAGATGATAAAATTTTACAGTTAGTAATTTTTTTGCTGTTTTGGGATACTAATGGTGGATGTCAAAAGTCTTGCTTTTTTGTATGATAATGATATTTTAGTGTTCCTTTTATTGCTCAGAGACTTGTCTCGTGTCTTAAGCGGCGCACTTTCACATAGTCACAAATGGTGCACATCATAAACGCACCCTGACATTGACTCTCCCACATCATGACAAAAGTCAAAGCCGTCACACCGCCTCATTTGCATCTATGCTTTTGCTAGACATCGGATTTGGCTCACAAGTTCTGCAAAGATCTGACTGATATGGTTTTTCTAAATGGGTCCAAGAAGGTGGGAAGCACCAGGTAACACAGTGCAAAAGCCACACATGCACTTTACAGAGATGAACAAAAGATCCTGAAGACTCGGAAGTTCTGAATACTTGAACATATCTGATGCACATTGTTGTGGTGTGTGTGTGTGTGTGGAGCACTTGAGTCCAGTGTGCAAATGGCCTGCTATCAATCTTTGTCTAACATCAGCTTGGTAAATCCTCACCGCTGTTGGGGATTAGTCACTGTGAGTAAGACATGTTATTTATATCCCCCCCCCCCCCCCCCAGCAGAGGTCTTTCACAATACTGTCCTTGATGGGAGAGCCTGTGGTAAAACAGGGAGGTCTCCATAGAACAGAAACCGGCTGGACATGTTCTGTACATGTCACCTTCAACGTCCCCCGCCAGCACTGCTTCTTGCAAACTTTGGATTTACTGCTGACATGGTGCGGTGTGAAGTACTGCAGAAATGTTATTAGTGAGCTCTTGCCTACGGCGTTACTTACAGTAAGGGAAATGTACTGTACACAGTTGTGCCCGACGACAAATGACAACTCAATGTTCAAAAAGCGAGGCGATCCAGCCCTCTGGTTCAGAATCGGTGAGAATGTTCCTCGAATTGCTTGTCTGGGCTTATTTAAGAGGACCGTTGACTAATCCTACACCCATGTCAGCAGGAGGACTTGATGAGTCTGGGTGTGGAAATCATTTGCTTGTCATCCTCACTCAGCATCTCGTCTCTCAGGGAAGTCAGCCGTCAAACTGTTTGGATCTGTCAACTTCAGTGTTTAACGTCCTTTTGAGCACACGCCACGCTTCCTCAGCACTGCTGGGTTACATGTTTTACACCGAAGTGTATGATGTCACTAATCTCGACTGATTAAATATAATCATCATGGGGCGCCCTGGATAATGTGGCGGTCTATTCCGTTGCCTACCAACACGGGGATCGCTGGTTCGAATCCCCCGTGTTGCCTCCGGCTTGGTCGGGCATCCCTACAGACACAATTGGCCGTGTCTGCGGGTGGGAAGCCAGATTTGTGGGTGTGTGTCCTGGTCGCTGCACTAGCACCTCCTCTGGTCAGTCGGGGTGCCTGTTTGGGGGGGGGGACTGGGGGGGGAATAGCGTGATCCTCCCACGTGCTACGTCCCCCTAGCGAAACTCCTCACGGATCGGCAGAGGGGGCGGAGCAGAGACCGGGATGACTCGGGAAGAGTGGGGTAATTGGCCTGATACAATTGGGGAGGGAAAAAAAGGGGGGAAATACAAAAAAAAAAGTACATGCAATCATCATAGGCTGGATTATATTTGCTCTGAGGTGTTGTGTTGCCCCGCTAGGAGCTGGGGGAAATGGCATTTCATTTCACTTCGTGTGCGCAAGTACATGAGTGAAATGACAAAGTGTTCCTGATTATGTGGGTCATGACTAGATCCAAGCTAAGGGAATATGGCTCTAGATTTTATGGAATTGTTTTTATGATCCATTTGTCTGTTATATTTTAATGATGTGGAGATTTTTTAATGATGATTTTTGGGGTTTTTTTTACCCCCCCCCTCCCAAAAAAAAAACCTTGTTTATTCAGGGGCTCTATCAGAAATTTGACTGGAGCTGCAGGTTTTGGTAAACCTGACTATTTCAGTGTACCTGACAGCTGTGTTTTGGTCTTCCATAGGAGGGGACCAAGGCATTTTGAACGGCTTCTTCAGCAACTGGGCGACAGCTGACATCTCAAAACACCTCCCCTTTATCTACAACCTCAGCAGCATAGCCATCTACACTTACCTTCCAGCATTCAAGCAGTAAGTCCGCTTCTGTTGAAGCAACACTTCTAAATATACCTACCTATACATGTGTCCTTGTCGTTTTCACTGACGGTGTGTTATGTCATTGAGTGTTGTTTTTCCTGTATATTGTGCAGTATTGTACACTTGCAGAGCCGCAGCAGTGCTTGTGGGTCTGTCAGCCATACTGAATTCTCTGGTATGGGTCACAGAGCCAAAGGCGTAATCTGATACATGGTCACATGAAAGTGTAGTGACATTAGGTTACCGGTGCCGAGGCCAATAAGACACCACGCATGTACCCACCACCACTGCTACCAGCGTCATCGTCTTCATCGTCCCCACCAGGCTTCAGCTATGGGTTGGATATTCACCCTGGGCTCCTAACAGCTGATACTGATGCCCAAAATAGAGCAGTTTATTTACAGGCCTTTTTATGCTCCTCACTGGGGCCAATGGCTGGTCATTGTGCTGTCTCATTCTCTCTCTCATTTCCCCCTCTCTCTCCCTGTCTGTCTGTCTTTCTCTCATTCTTTTTCATTTCCTGTCTGTCTGTCTATCTCTCTCTCTCTCTCATTTCCTGTCTGTCCTTCTGTTTGTCTGTCTCTTTCTCTGTCTCTCTCTTATTGTCTGTCTCTCATTGTCTGTCTCTCTCATTGTGTCTGTCTGTCTGTCTCTCATTGTCAGTCTGTCTTTCATTTCCTGTCTGTTTTTCTCCATCTCTTATTGTCTCTCATTGTCTGTCTGTCTCTCTCTCATTTCCTGTCTGTCTCACTCTCCCTATTTGTCGGTCTCTGTCTGTCTGTCTCTCATTCTCTCTCTCTCTGTCGGTCTGTCTGTCTCTCTCTCTTTCTGTGTTTCCATCATTCCTCTCACACTAACAAACCTGTCTTTAATGAGCTTCTGGGTTGGAGGCCCAACATTGGACAACAATGTTTATTGGAGACCAACTGAAAAAGGGATTACATGTGTGTACATGTTTGTTAGTAGTTGGTACAGGTGGGGACTTGGTGTTCTGGCATATGAGACACACACCTAGGGCTGTGAGAGGAGGCTGAAACATGTGGCTTGTGTTGGCACACAAGGTGCCCATGCCAAGAAATGCCTTTCTGTATAACTTGGTTGTGTTACTGTGCGTGACAGTGATGGCAGTACAAATCCTTGCTTGGATTAAAACGTGTTTTGATGTCTTCACACCTTTTAAGGATAGAAAGCCATTTTGTGTAAAACAACTTTTATCAATGATCACATTTTTTCAAAAATTCATTTTGATGATGATGAGAATTTAATTGGAGATGTGGTCTGTAAATAAAGTGGGAATGAGCGATCCAGGGCAGAAGTAAGGACGAGTTAGCTGTATTTTCAAAACATGCAGCAAAAACACCCACCCCCTCACTGCAGCCCGAAAGCCCTGTTGATTGCAGACTGGTTGATTGACAGCAACTAGGAACCAATGGAGATGCTAGCTAGCAAAGCACTCTCCTGATTGGCGGATGAGCAGCTACAGAAAATATGTTCTCTCCGTTACAGCACCTAGCACTACAGAGACCGTTACAGCACCTAGCGCTACAGAGACCAGGTTTTGTTTCTCAGTGCATCTGCGTATTATCTGTTGGGATGTAGAAAGTTTGACCAAATATTATAAAACGTGCTCTTCATTAAAATCGTTGACAGCCACTTCAAATTAAGAGATGAAATATTAGGGGTCCGGGTAGTGTAGCGGTCTATTCTGTTGCCTACTAACACGAGAATTGCTGGTTCGAATCCCCGTGTTACCACTGGCTTGGTCGGGCATCCCTACAGACACAATTGGCCGTGTCTGCGGGTGGGAAGTGCGGATGTGGGTATGTCCTGATCGCTGCTCTAGCACCTCCTCTGGTCGGTCGGGGCACCTGTTCGGGAGGGGGGGGGGGACTGGGGGGAATAGCATGATCCTCCCACGTGCTACGTCCTCCTGGTGAAACTCCTCACTGTCAGGTGAAAAGAAGCGGCTGGCGACTCCACACGTATCGGAGGAGGCATGTGGTAGTCTGCAGCCCTCCCTGGATCGGCAGTGGGGGTGGAGCAGCAACCGGGATGGCTCGGAAGAGTGGGGTAATTGGCCAAGTACAATTGAGGTGGAAAAAGGGGGGAAATCCCCCCCCGCCCCAAAAAAAGATGAAATATTGGTAAAATGGCAATTAAGGAAAAAGAGCTTGTGGATGTCACACTTCTTTCTACATGGGTATTCGCCTCACTCTGTTGCCTTTAAGAAAACTTTTTTGTTTTGGTTTTTCTTGCCATGGTTTTGCAACCTAAAGAAGTTCACGTGTTAATTTCATTACTTAATTTAAATGTGCTACAAATCCTTGTCTGTTTTTTTCTTTTCCCCCATTTGGTCATTTCAGATATGGTAGCAATGCCAAGGTGGTCCATTTCCTAGGGAAGACCAAGCCATGGAGCTACACGTTCGACCCCAAAGCCAAACAGATCAAGGGAGACGCGCCGGAAGCTGCGGCCCACCCCTCCTTCCTGCTGGAATGGTGGATGCTGTATTCCAGCGCTGTGGTGCCCATGCTCCAGCAGCACCATGGGGAACAGCCTTTCCACTCGGGATGCGTGGAGGTACATCTGTCAAAGATTTTTCTTTTGGGTTTTGTTTTTTTCCCTGGATTTGATCTTTCTTCCTATTTTTCAGCAGTCAAAAAGCAGTTTTCCTATTCCTCTTCCTAATTGTCAACCTAATCATCTGATAAAGTACACGTGCAGTGACATGATCATTGTTGGGAATGGCAAGGTATGAAGAAGGGGGTTTGGTTTGTGGTGCCTTTATGAAGCATTTGGCCGAACCTTTTACCGCTACTGCAGCTTTTGGCGAATAATCCCAGCAGATCTTTTGAGTCATGTTCTGTGACTTCTCTAGCTGAATCCAAGTGGGATCAACCCTAACCCGGGTCTGTATCCCGCCCCAGCATTGCACAGCAGCTTAAACATGCATGCGTATGTACATGCAGTTGGCCCTTACCCTAACCAGGGTATAAATTCACTCTCCAAAGATGCAGCCTATGTAAATGCTTGCCCCCCCCCCCCACATATTTTTAACTTTCACTCATGTGAGCTGTACTGCATTTGTAAGTACAACATGTGCTACATGAATAATACACTATTGACTGATTTAATCGTGGTGGTAAGTGATAAATGGAATAACATTGGCACTCGTGCCATTCTGAGATCATTGCTTTTACATCTTGTTCATTACTGTCTTTACTTCCCATCCAGGAGGAGACCCACATGTCACATGCACAAGCCCCTCCTCCATCCTTGTCTTCGGAGGAGAGGAAGCAGAAGTGGGAGCAGGGACAGGCGGACTACATGGGAATGGACTCATTCGAGAATATCGAGAGGAAGCTTGACGCTTTTCTCAAATAGAGAGGAAGGAATGAGTAGTCATTCACATGGGCCCTCGCTGCTCAACACATCGATTCCATAGGTCACTTACAAACGCGCAGTAGTGAAAGTTTAGACTTCCACCTTGTCGTTCAAATAGAAATCGGCTAAGCCACCACTATCACCACCCTTTCCTGACTCCAAAGACAGTGCCTTTGCAATGGGAAATGTAGCTAAAATATTGTATCTATCTATGCATTGCTGTCATCTTGCAGTCAGCCTGTCTCTAGTGTCTGATGCAC
The DNA here is from genome assembly GCF_029633865.1 of Lampris incognitus. Taxonomy (NCBI): domain Eukaryota; kingdom Metazoa; phylum Chordata; class Actinopteri; order Lampriformes; family Lampridae; genus Lampris; species Lampris incognitus. Next base: position 10,862,355 of record NC_079229.1, read on the forward strand.
TACATAGAGAAGAATGCCAGGCCAATGTGACTTATAATAACATGGAATTTTTTTTTTTTTTTGTACTCTGGTGTGTTTCCTGTCCTCTGATTTCCCTCGCAAAATGTGAATTAAACATTCAATCAAATGAGTTTTGGCTAGGTGTGAAAACAGCTCCTGTATTTTGTAGTTGGGACACTTTGCCAAATTGTTTTTTCTTTTTTTCTTTTTCTTTTTTGCACTCTAATCCCCATTTTGGTTGAAGGGTAAGGGAACCATATCAGATGTATTGGTCCTGCTGTCTGTGTGGGTTTAGCTTTGCAAGACATTGACATGTATATTCTCTGCATTTCTTTTTTTTTTTTTTTTTTTTTTTTTTTACTGTTCGGTTAAAAGAGGTAAAGGCCGTTCAGTCTTCTGATCTTTAACATTTTCATTCAGTTCTCAGAGCTTGAAACTATTTTTCTCTTGAAACTAACAGCTGCCTCTTTTGTACGTTAAAAAAAATGTTTACAACATCTCTGTAAAGATTTGAAGAGCATCTTTTGGCCTTCTACACTAGACCCTCAGTGCCTGTTACACTCCTCTCTCTATTTTTGCCTTAGAAGCTCGTTCTGCTGTCCTTTGCACCGAGGTGGTTTGCTCTTAAGCTCACCACTGCTTTACTTGACCCAGATGTTGCCTGTATCACAGCCCCTTCCACCTGGAGAATTAAAGACGTTGTTACAAGTACCGACTGTCTGCTGAGCATTTCTTTTCAAATGGAAGTCTGTCTCATAAAGTTTCACAAACTGGGGATTTGGTTTGATGGGTTGCTTACATGGACACGATATAAAATTGTAAAGGTATTAAGTGTAGTGATTTTTCTGTCCATATGTGAGTTGTATGTAGAAATTGGTCCCAGCACTAGATGTCAGTCAAGCCTTCATACTGTATAGAAGAGGTAGTGTAGAGGATCAACAACAACATAGTTTACATGAAAATATAGGGTTGAGAAATTCAAAATGTATTGCTAAAATTGTATTCTATAATTACATACAATCCGTACAGCCAGTAACGGCTTGAGCCAAGTCAGGGTCATGATGGAGTAGGAATCTGTCAGGGGAATCCCCCAGTGCCGCCCCCCCCCTCCACCAACACCAACTACTGCATACGGTTGATTTTCAAGATTAAAAAAAATCAGAGTAGGTGCTGGATGCAACCAGTAAAGAACTGATGGTTCAGTTTACTGTGGGAGATTTGGAAGTGAGCGAGAGAGTGTGTTTGGTTTTGTTTGGTTTTTTTGGGTGGACTCATGGAAAGCCCTTCAACGATTAGGATGGGGTTTCTGACCCTGTCATCTTAGTTTCTATTGTCAGATTTAGTGTATCTATGGCTTCTTCACTATCGCTTAAATTCATCTGTCGCTTTTGTTACAATTTGGGGAATTGGTGCTACACACTGACTTTTAGGTTACAGATTTGACTCGAACAGCAAAAAGCGGTCAATTCTGGCTACCGGCTGATCAGTAATTATATAACACTGTGTAAAAATATAAAACCGCAATTATTCATTTTGACACTGGCCTGACTGACATCAACGTGCATGACTTGAAATGCGATCCGAGTAAAGATGGCGACTAATGTTTACATGTGGCTTACAGTGGAGGGCGACCGCCATCTAGCGGCCAGAATCTTTCTTTGGCGCCGCCGTTTCTATTAACAGGAAGCGGTGCGTCGTCTAATTTGGATAACGGCGCATAACGACCATATCCCTCACCTTTATTTGCCTAATGTGCGATAACAACAACCGCGCTGTCCTCGTCGACGCGTTTCGTGTCTTTAAATCGCTTCTTTCCTCATAGAAATAAGAAAATAAGTCCTGTGTTGCCTCCTGATCGTGGAGCGAGCTGGGATCCGGGGGGGAGGCGTGAGTGCGCACGGTGATGTAAGTAACGTTGGTTGACACATAGGCGCGCGCGCACGCACGCGCTCCGTCAAGATGGCCCCGCGGTCCGCGTCTCGGGCGGCCCTCCTCGTCACCTTGTCGGTGCTGCTGACTCTGGCGCTGGGCTTCGGGCTGCCCACCTTGCTCGGCGTGCTGGCGAGACACTGCGGCTTCCCGGAAACGAGTGTCACCGAGTGCGTCGTCCTCTCGTACTTGCTGTTCGTGGTGTACGTCGCGACGCCCCGGATCCCCAGAGGGCTGGTCGAGGTACAGTACGGACTCGTGCAGTTTGGTTCATTTTTTATTTTCTCGCTCTCTCTCTTTTTTCTTTTTTTTTTATTTGTTGTGTGCGTGCGTGCGTGCGCGCGCGCTTGACCGCGAGCGAGAGCGGTGGAACCCTGAGCCACATCGAGAATGATTATTTATTCCGCAGGTTCATGTTTGCAAATCTCGTCGCAGTAGTCAGTGACATGTTTTAACTCCCCCCCCCCCCCCACCGTCCACTGTCTCGTTGATGTGTTTCTATTGCTAAAATAATATTTTCTCTTTTGTTACCCTGGGGGTTTTTTTGTGTGTTTTTTGTTGTTTTTTCATGGTGATGCCGGTCGCGTGGCTCGGGCCCTGGGTTGTTCCGGTGGCGCCTGGACACTGCCTGGCATCCTGCGCATCATATTCTTCATATAGTCCATGGGCCAGAGCCCAAAATTTCCTATTTCGGTACACTCAAGGTGGCAAAACTTACTTATAATTTTTGAAAGGATCCATGTCTGTAGATGATATTTTGGTATGATAACCATTCCTGAGTGGCAGCTGTATCACAGTTATCAGCTCATGAAGTTAACCACCCCCTAAAGTAAATTGCATTTTAGACGCTGGTGCATATCCTGGTTTAGCCTCATGGTCAGGACATTTTTCAATGTTCTATAATATTGTCTTTGGTATCATTTTAAAGGGGACCTTCTTAGCTTTCATTCAAGCCCTGTTGTGGATATTTCTCACAAATATAGAGGTCACTTGAGCTCTTCAACCCATCAATAACACACATCTTTCTGCAATGTTCGCCTAAACTATATACTTTCTTTTAGCCCTGTGGCATCTAGGAATATCAGGGACACAAAACACAAAAACCGGAATACTCACAGGACTGTAAAGATTCAGGAAATGTATGATATACCCATACTATTTCATTGTGTGAGGTGATTGTGAACCTTAAATTAGAAGGGCATTATTACTAAGAAACTAACTAGACCAAAGCCAGTTAGTCCATGGGTCAGACCAGATATCGATATCACCCAAGGTGACACAACTTCACTGGTGCCATTTTATTTGGTACACTAACAGAAGTAAAATAATACATGATAACCTTTCCAAATGAGCAGCTATTTCATTTTTCTTTCAGGAAACCTGTTTCTGTGCCTCTCACGATTGTGTATTTGCCCAGATTTTTACAAATATAGCATTTCAACACCCCTGGTACTGATTAGCCTAGCTTAAACTCTGGGACAGTTCTTAGTTGGCCAACAACCAAGGATAACCAGTACTGTGTACTTCCATTCATTGTGCTAAGCTAGGCTAATGTGCAGCCAGACAGCTTTCTACTAAACACATATAGAGGAAACTGGTATCTATCTTCTTGTCTCACTCTGGAGAAGATTGTAAGCTTATTTCCCATAATGTTAGCATGTTCTTTTAATGTGTATGTTAATATGATTAGTTAAAGTGGCTACGAGGAACTTTCATCTTGTGTTGATTTTAGCGGCCTCATGTGGACAAAATACAGCTGTTGCATAGCAACTAGGTAATGTATCTATTTGTGGCTATGTAAGATAAATAATGGTAATATGACGCTGGTGAAGCAAAGTAAACTTTGTTTTAGTAGTATTCATACACCTAAGTTACATGTATTTGTTTGTATGTAGCAGGTGAAAACTGACTGAATATGGCCACTGGTGAACAAGCAAGTTTTTACCCAATACCAAAGCGCCCACGGGTGGAGTGCATTATCCACTGTTCTGATGATACAGATAAGCTGGTTTCACTACAAAGTGTCGACTCATGGAGAACTCTGCTCAGGGCAGCTCAAATACGAAATCATGCACCAGTTTTGAAACTGGCAAAAGACATTCCTGAGGGACAGATTCCAGCAATCTACTACCACAGAAAGTGTCGCAGTATCTTCACTATGAAGCAAATTCTTGATGGCCTCCTTGCAAAAGAAAAGAAAAGTTGTGTCTCTGCTGAAGAGAAACAATCTAAGAGAGTAGCTCGACATGCTCCAAGTACATCTAGGACTTATGATGCAGAGTGCATATTTTGTCAGAAAAACAGCAAATATTCCAAGAGACAGAATACGAGAGAAGTACTGGTGCAGTGTCGAGAACTGCGAGCTGATGCAAAGATCAGGAGTGCAGCCACAAAGAAAAGGGACAGCAGAATCCTTGCCATTGTGAGTAGAGACCTTGTAGCAGCTGAAGGGCACTACCACAGGTCATGCTATAGACTTTACACCAAAGAAGAGGTTTCCAAAGGAGAAGTTGCCAGCAATGAAGATGATGATGCTGCAGCCCAGTATGAAGCTGCTGTAAATAAGGCATACAATGAGCTGTTCCTCTTCATCAGGATGGAGCTTTTTGGCAATCCTCAAGTGATGACAATGACTGATCTCTCTTCTAGACTGGTAGCTTCATGAACTCCCAAGGCATTGCCCAAGTCAAGGAATCAACCAAGAAGCACATAAGGCGAAACCTGGAGAGTGAGTTTGCTGGAGCCTTGCAGATATTCCCTGATGAGAAAGGAAAATTCCTCCTCTATCCCGATAACTTGTCCATGAGGGAACTTGCCAAAGAAAATCAGTCTCTCAAAAGGGAGCTGCAGACCCTGAAAAGTGTCAGTGCACAAGATGTTATAGCCAAAGCAGCCATCAAATTGAGAGCAGACATTAAAAGTCAAGATGTTCCTCAAACCTGGCCGCCTGAAGTCAAACCAGAAGCAGAATGTCCTACCATTCCAGAGTCGCTCATTATCTTCCTGTACTCTCTACTCACAGGCTCAAATGATCCTGATCATGCATCCCAGAGAGTGCAGTGCCTTCTGCAGTCATTTGGCCATGACATAGTATATGCAGTGACATGTGGAAATACCAAGCCTTCCAAGCACATTGTTCTGCCATTCAGTGTCAAATCGTTGACAGGAAATGTAGAGTTGATAAACATCCTCAACCGACTTGGTCACAGTGTGTCCTATTCACAGATGGAAGAGATCAACACTGCCCTGTGTCTCCAGAAACTCTCATCATCAGGGAGTGGCATTGCCCTTCCAGCTAACATCCATCCTGGCATATTCACAACTTTAGCCTGGGACAATATCGACCGTCTTGAAGAAACTGTCAGTGGTGAGGGAACATCTCACAGAGTCAATGGGATTGCTGTGCAAGCAAAGCCAGTCAACCCACTTCCTGTCCAACCCATGCCCACTGTTCCCAAAACAAAGAAGAGAAGCATTGATGGACCCCCACCAATGTTACCAACTTACAATGCTGGACAACGGGTAGGGCCACCACAAAGCAAAAAGTCAGATGCCGATACTGCAGCCAATACTAAGCTTGCCAGAGAGAAAAACCTTCTTTGGGTCCTAGCATGCATGTCACAACAAGAAGAACAGTCAGTCAGCAGCTGGACAGGCTTCAACATCCTGACTCGAGGAGAGATGACGGTCATCCCCGACAATATAGGCTATCTGCCTACCATCAATGCTCCAGCGACACAAATGTCTACTGTCAACGAGGTGCTTAATCAGTCACTGAGCATCATGCAGTGCTTAGGCCTGAGGAAGATTGTCTGTGTCTTTGACCAAGCCCTGTATGCGAAGGCTGTCGAGATCACATGGAAACACCATGACAAGTTCCATGATATCATCGTTAGGCTTGGGGTATTCCACACCATCTGCACACTGCTGGCAATAATAGGAAAGCGTTTCCAAGATGCTGGACTCAAAGACCTCTGCATTGAGTCTGGCATGATTGCAGAAGGCTCAATTGCTGGTGTTATGGATGGCCGCAAGTACAACAGGGCAGTGCGACTACACAAGCTCCTGTATGAGGCTCTCATGCGACTGACCTTGAATGGTTTCCTGTCCTGGTTGGAAGAAACTCACAGGAATGACATGGTTCACCTGAATGAGACACTGAAGACCATTGACAGCCTTAGGAAAGAAGTCTCACAACATGCTTTGAAGGAGGCCCTCGAGAACCGCTCTTGTACACGCATCATGGATCTATTTGAAGTCTACCGTGAGTTCCTTAGAGGTGGAAACGGCAGCCTCTCGAACTTCTGGATGTCCTATTTGGACATGGTTGAAATCTTGTTGGGGCTCATCCGAGCATCCAGAGAGGGAGACTGGATGCTACACTTGGCTAGCATTCGAGCAATGATCCCATGGTGGCTTTGCTTATGACAGGATGAATTATGCACGCTACCTCCCCTACTACTACGCCCAGATGTCTGAGCTGCCCATCACACACCCAGATGTGTACACAGAATTCATGGAAGGAGGCTTCTCAGTCCAACTAGGTTCCACCAATCCCTTTGGCCGAATCCCTGTTGACCAAGCTATAGAAGAAACGGTGAACAAAGACACCCAAACAGCTGGAGGGACAAAGGGATTCAGCTTGAAGCCAGAAGCTGTGACCAAATATTATCTCACAGCTGAGTATAGAAGCATGTACCTCAGACAGCTGAGAGACCTGACAGGTCAAGGCAGGTGCAAATGGTCTCATCCAGATCTACAGAGTCCAAGGATCAAGAGAGATGAAGCAGATGTCCAGTCTCTCATGGACCTTATGGAGAATAACTGGCTCAATCCTATGTCCCCTGATGAGATTGATTTGGTTAGCCTCTCCACTGGCAACATGGCTCCACCTGATGTGACCATAGATCTCTTGAGAGCTCTTGAGAAAGGAGAAGAGGCCTACCAAGCATTCCGGCAAACAAGGTTAGATGCAGACCCACCACCTGTGAAATTCCACGACAAGATGACCAAGCAAAGTCTGAAAACATTCTCCAATGTCAGCACAAAACAAGCTCATGGAAAGAAAGCACAGGATGTGGTTCTGAAGGCAGATAGAAACCTTTTCAGTCACATGATCCTGGTGGCTGAAAGCAGGAAGGTGAATCTGAAGGATGTCCTTGCCTACCCATTGGGCCCACTACCATGGGCACTGGCAAATGCTGATGGGTCCTTACGAAAAACAAACAAGGCTGCACTTGCCAGAGAGCTTGAAAAGAATGTATCTCCTGCAGAAGACATCCCAATCCCATCTACTTCCATCATTGATGGGATGAGCCTGGTCCAAAAAATGAATGGCAACAACAAAACCTTTGCACAGGTGGCAGAGTCAGCCTTGACCCAGGTCCTCCATGAGGGAGCACAGAGTGGGAGGATTGATGTTGTTTTTGATGTCTATCACCAGACTTCGATCAAAGATGCTGAACGACTGAACCGGGGTGGAGACATCACTCTCCAGTACAAGAATCTTGCAGGGGGACACCACGTCCAACAGTGGAGAAAATTTCTGTGCAGTTCCTCCAACAAGACCAGTCTCATCAAGTTTCTGGTGGAAGAGTGGAAACTCCCACGATACAGAGCTATGCTGCATGGCAAGGTGTTGTACATGACCTGTGAGGAAACCTGCTACAAGTTGACAGAAGATGGGTGTGAGGAAGCAGCAGAACTGCACTCCACACATGAAGAAGCTGACACCCGTCTGCTCCTGCATGCATTGCATGCAGCAAATGCGGGCTCAAAGACAGTTATCATCACAGCTGAGGACACTGATGTCATGGTGCTTTGTCTTGGCTTCCAGAAGGACATCACCTGTCCCATCTACCAGAAGTGTGGGACTCAGAACCGCACACGGTATGTCGACATCACCAAACTGGCAAGTTCACTTGGAGACAGCATCTGTGACAGCCTAATTGGCTTACATGCCTTCACAGGCTGCGACACTGTCAGTGCATTCGCTGGTCGAGGGAAGCTGAATGCCCTGAAGATAGTGAGAAAGCACACTTCCTGCCAAGAGACTTTTAGTCAACTGGGACAGACATGGAATGTGAGTGATGAGCTGTTCCAGAAAATTGAGCAGTTCACCTGTCGGATGTATGTTGCTAATAGCAGCACTGCTGAGGTGAACAAACTGCGTTAACAGCTCTTCTGCACCAAAAGGGGAGAGGTTGAGTCCAGCCAGCTGCCACCATGTAGAGACTGTCTCTTTATGCATGTTCAACGAGCCAACTATCAGGCAGCAATATGGAAGTGCTGTCTGCAGGCTAACCCTGTGTTGCCAAGCCCTACTGAGTATGGATGGACAGACGATGAAGGCAAGCTGGCCATTTACTGGATGCGCTCCCCACCTGCACCAGATGTGGTCTTGGAAATGCTAACATGCAAGTGTGTGCATTCATGCAAAATGCCAAGCTGCATGTGCCTGTCAAATGGACTTCCATGCACAGACATGTGCAGGTTACAGACCTGCAGTAACCAAAAACAGCAGGATGGTCCAGAACTGGACTTTGAACTTGGGGAGTCAGATGATGAGAGAAACGAGCAGTTTGATGAATGACAGTGTGATGATTCTGATGGTATTACTGTGGTAGTAGTCTATTGATGCACAGGATGTTGATTCTGGACTTGGTTACCCAGAGCTTGATAACAATAATGTAACCATATTCACATATACCCATTACCCTACCCATTACCATTACATATACCCACTAATGATATGGGATTACATGTATCATTGACTAAGCATATGTAAATGTCAATGTTGTTTAAAATATTAAAATAGTTCATTACCTCACTATGGTATTCCTTTTTATCATGTATTTTGATTGTGTATTTAAACAAATGTATAGAGACCAGTTTGTGACCTAACTGGCTTTGGTCTAGTTCTCATTTAAGGCTCACAATCACCTCACACAATGAAATAGTATGGGTATATTATACATTTTCTGAATCTTTACAGTCCTGTGAGTATTCCAGTTTTTGTGTTTTGTGTCCCTGATATTCCTAGATGCCACAGGGCTAAAAGAAAGTATATAGTTTAGGCGAAAATTGCAGAAAGATGTGTGTTATTGACGGGTTGAAGAGCTCAAGTGACCTCTATGTTTGTGAGAAATATCCACAACAGGGCTTGAATGAAAGCTAAGAAGGTCCCCTTTAAAATGATACCAAAGACAATATTATAGAACATTGAAAAATGTCCTGACCATGAGGCTAAACCAGGATATGCACCAGCGTCTAAAATGCAATTTAGTTTAGCGGGTGGTTAACTTCATGAGCTGATAACTGTGATACAGCTGCCACTCAGGAATGGTTATCATACCAAAATATCATCTACAGACATGGATCCTTTCAAAAATTATAAGTAAGTTTTTCCACCTTGAGTGTACCGAAATATCGTCTGGCCCATGGACTAATATATGTATAGCTCCATTATAATTCTCTTATCCTCGTTCACTGTTGTGTTGTGTAAGTTGTGTAAACACAACATCCATTGCTCGTCGTTGCTCTCCCTGAGGTTTCTCCCTGTTAAAGGTATATATACCAAGTCCAGTTGCACTTGATTCAACTCCTTTGGATAACCTGTTAAAGGTTGTTGTTTTTTTAGGGGGTGGGGGGTGTTCCCCCTATCTGATGCGAGGGTCTAAGGACAGGATGTTGTGTTGCTATAAAGCCCCTTGAGGCAAATTTGTAATTTGGGATATTGGGCTATACAAATGAATTTGACTTGACTTTTCTCTCTCTCTGTCTCTCTCTCTGTCTCTCTCTCTGTCTCTCTCTCTGTCTCTCTCTCTCTCTCTCTCTCTCTCTCTCTCTCTCTCTCTCTCTCTCTCTCTCTCTCTAGGTGAAGGGGAAAGCTGTGTTCATCACGGGCTGTGATCGTGGTTTTGGGCATGCCCTGGCGAAACATCTACACAAACTTGGCTTCACGGTTTTCGCTGGCTGTCTTTACAAGGTACACACTGAACCAAGCCACGTCTGCTGTCGCCGCCCTGCTGCAAAAGCATTACACACCGTTCGAAGAACCCTGGTGTTTTCCAGCAGAGGAAACCATCAGGTTTTAGTGTGTTTTAATGGTTTTACCTGATCTTGGTGCTTTGCTGGAGCACACTTGCCCTGGTGGCTTCCATGAGACCATTGCATAACATCCACAACCATCTCCAGTTGCCAGTAGAACCATTAAAACCATTTATTAAATGCTGTAATGGGTTCTGATGGTTTTTCAGCTGGGTGGGTTTAGATATAATCAGCTCTGTAGTGTCAAGTTCCCAACATCACCCTTCCAGTAATGTGGCTGACAGCCAACTGAGTTACGTATATTCTAAATACACAGGAAGAGAAGTTAGTATATTGTGGTCTACTAATGTGATGTACCACACCGCTGGCCAGAATGACAAAAAAAAAAAAGACAGGTCATTTTCATCCATTCTTGATACGCAGTTAATCCTGCGTAGCAGTGCAAAGGGGTTGGAGTTTATGCATATCCCCCCTATGCGCTGGGATATGGCAGGGGAACTTGCTCAGATCGCCAAATCCATTACAGGGCCCACAAATCCGATTATTTAACCTATTTAGCTCGTTTCTGCAAATTGTTGTTCCGGTGTTAATCAGATTAATTTATTCTCAGTGAAGTTTATTATGTGATATAGGCTAGTGTTGCAGTCACATAATGTGACTTTTTGTCATAAGGCCCCATGGCATCCTCCACAGGAGGCATCAGAACATATAAAATTAATGATCACTGCTTTCATTGAATTTTTTTATTATTTAATTGAATTTTTGTACACATTTTGTGTTCTTGGTCGAGCATGAAAGGCCATTGGAAATTAATGTTTGAGAGTATAATAAAGAGCAAAGACTGTCAAATTTGAAATTCAGGAGCGTAGTTTAGAAATACCATGCCTATCATGGGGCAGCGCGGCAGCGCAGTGGTTAGCGCGGTCGCCTCACAGCAAGAAGATCCTGGGTTTGAGCCCCGGGGTAGTCCAACCTTGGGGGTTGTCTCGGGTCGTCCTCTGTGTGGAGTTTGCATGTTCTCCCCGTGTCTGCGTGGGTTTCCTCCGGGTGCTCCGGTTTCCTCCCACAGTCCAAAGACATGTAGGTCAGGTGAGTTGGCTGTACTAAATTGTCCCTAGGTGTGAATGTGTGTGTGTGTGTGTGTCTGTGTGTGTCTGTCTGTGTGTGTGTCGGCCCTGTGTGATGGCCTGGCGGCCTGTCCAGGGTGTCTCCCCACCTGCTGCCCAATGACTGCTGGGACAGGCTCCAGCATCCCTGTGACCCTGAGAGCAGGATAAGTTGTTCGGCTAATGGATGGGTGGATGTCTATCATGGCAAAACAGACACGAGACAGTAGCAGTAGATCACAACCCAATGAAATATGTCTCTTTTCATGTTACACTTTTACATGTTTGGAGCCTGAATTTGTGATGATTTGATAGAAGTTGTTCATCCGGGGGTCCTTTTCATTCGTTCATGGTATGCAAGTAATCCTGTATAGCAGTGCAGAGGGGCTGGAGTTTACCTCCGCATGCATTGGGATATGGCAGGGAGACAAGTTGCTCAGATTGCCAAGTCCATCACAGGGCCCACAAACCCCATTATTTACACTACTTGTCAGGAATTTAGTCTCCGATACACTCAACATGTATATCTTTGGACTGTGGGGAAAAACCCAGGGTGAACGGAGAGAACTCAAACTGCACACACGACAGAGAACACACGCTCGGACTTGAGCCCTCTGATCATTTCGCTGCACTGGAATCCAAGCTTATTGTTTTGACATTCTCAAAGAGGTACATTTAGATAGGGATCCCCCCCCCATGGACAGACTGTATCACAAGTAAAGTCAGAGGCATGTTAGCATTTAAAGGCGCCGTGTGTAAAATCTCGTTGAACGCGTACGTCTATCTTCCAGCGACGCGGGTGACAGCTGTAAGTCAACGCACCTGGACAGATGAACTCAAATGGAGAGAAAGCCAATACACAGAAGGTTTGCCGACGTCCGCCATTTTAGACTGCCTCAGTAGATATCATTAACTGTGATCTATGCTAGTTCTCTGAGGACTGCGAGGGAAAGCCAAATCTCTGAGGGGGCAGGAGGAGGGGAAGGGGGGGCACCAAATAACAAAAAAATCCAATTCAGCCGGCCCGGCTTCAGAAATTTAGAGAGTCAGAGGGTCCATAAGCACATTACTTCATTTCAGACAATACCGTTCAGAAACCCCTGTTGATACTTACTGATCGTACTTGTGTTTTGGGAAACCTGAAATATTACACATTGGACCTTTGAAAGTACAATCTGTAATGGCATGCACTGCCATGGCTATGTGGAGGACTACGACAACACAAGTGCTCTACTGACAACAAGAAACATGGCATTTCACCATCAGGTCAGTATTGTTATTTTGAGGCATCCGGGTGATGTGGCGGTCTATTCCGTTGCTTACCAACACGGGGATCGCCGGTTCAAATCCCCGTGTTACCTCCGGCTTGGTTGGGCGTCCCTACAGACACAATTGCCCGTGTGTGCGGGTGGGAAGCCGGATGTGGGTATGTGTCCTGGTCGCTGCACTAGCACCTCCTCTGGTTGGTTGAGGCACCTATTCGGGGGGGAGGGAGAACTGGGGGGGGGGGGACAGCATGATCCTCCCATGTACTACGTCCCCCTGGTGAAACTCCTCACTGTCAGGTGAAAAGAACCGGCTGGTGACTCACATGTATCGGAGGAGGCATGTGGTAGTCTGCAGCCCTTCCTGGATCAGCTGAAGGGGCAGGGCAGCAACCGGGATGGATTGGAAGAGTGGGGTAATTGGCCAGGTACAATTGGGGAGAAAAAGGGGGAAAATGGGGCGTCCGGGTGGTGTGGTGGTCTATTCTGTTGCCTGCCAACACGGGGATCGCCAATTCGAATCCCCATATTGCCTCTGGCTTGGTCGAGCGTCCCTACAGGCACACTTGGCCGTGTCTGCGGGTGGGAAGCTGGATGTGGGTTATTGTCCTGGTCACTGCACTAGCGCCTCCTCTGTGGGGAATAGCGTGATCCTCCCACGCGCTATGTCCCCCTGGTGAAACTCCTCACTGTTAGGTGAAAAGAAGCGGCTGGCAACTCCACATGTATTGGAGGAAGCATGTGGTAGTCTGCAGCCCTCCCCGGACTGGCAGGGGGGGTAGAGGAGCAACCGGGATGGCTCAGAAGAGTGAGGTAATTGGCCAGATACAGTTGGGGAGAAAAAGGAGGGAAAATCCAAAAAAAAAAATATATATATATATACACTACCGTTCAAAAGTTTGGGATCACCCAAACAATTTCGTGTTTTCCATGAAAAGTCACACTTATTCACCACCATATGTTGTGAAATGAATAGAAAATAGAGTCAAGACATTGACAAGGTTAGAAATAATGATTTGTATTTGAAATAAGATTTTTTTTACATCAAACTTTGCTTTCGTCAAAGAATCCTCCATTTGCAGCAATTACAGCATTGCAGACCTTTGGCATTCTAGCTGTTAATTTGTTGAGGTAATCTGGAGAAATTGCACCCCACGCTTCCAGAAGCAGCTCCCACAAGTTGGATTGGTTGGATGGGCACTTCTTTGAGCAGATTGAGTTTCTGGAGCATCACATTTGTGGGGTCAATTAAACGCTCAAAATGGCCAGAAAAAGAGAACTTTCATCTGAAACTCGACAGTCTATTCTTGTTCTTAGAAATGAAGGCTATTCCATGCGAGAAATTGCTAAGAAATTGAAGATTTCCTACACCGGTGTGTACTACTCCCTTCAGAGGACAGCACAAACAGGCTCTAACAGGTACTATTTAATGAAGATGCCAGTTGGGGACCTGTGAGGCGTCTGTTTCTCAAACTAGAGACTCTAATGTACTTATCTTCTTGCTCAGTTGTGCAACGCGGCCTCCCACTTCTTTTTCTACTCTGGTTAGAGCCTGTTTGTGCTGTCCTCTGAAGGGAGTAGTACACACCGGTGTAGGAAATCTTCAATTTCTTAGCAATTTCTCGCATGGAATAGCCTTCATTTCTAAGAACAAGAATAGACTGTCGAGTTTCAGATGAAAGTTCTCTTTTTCTGGCCATTTTGAGCGTTTAATTGACCCCACAAATGTGATGCTCCAGAAACTCAATCTGCTCAAAGAAGTGCCCATCCAACCAATCCAACTTGTGGGAGCTGCTTCTGGAAGCGTGGGGTGCAATTTCTCCAGATTACCTCAACAAATTAACAGCTAGAATGCCAAAGGTCTGCAATGCTGTAATTGCTGCAAATGGAGGATTCTTTGACGAAAGCAAAGTTTGATGTAAAAAAAATCTTATTTCAAATACAAATCATTATTTCTAACCTTGTCAATGTCTTGACTCTATTTTCTATTCATTTCACAACATATGGTGGTGAATAAGTGTGACTTTTCATGGAAAACACAAAATTGTTTGGGTGATCCCAAACTTTTGAACGGTAGTGTATATATATATGTAGCCGAAAGTAGCAGTAGTAGTAGTATTTTGAGGAATGGAGAGAAATGAAAGCCTCAAAAGGAATTGAAGGCAATGCAACATTAGCTGGTTTTCTAATTCGCAAGTAATAAAGTGAACAGTTTATGAAGTCTGACAATAACGATGGCAGAAGTTGGCTAGATAGCTGCTGTGCATCAATTGCAGATTCCCCTTTATTAGAAAGTAGCAAGGAAAAGGCAGACAGGAAATGAGGGCGAGAAAGAGAGGGGTGCAGCAAAGGTCGCTGGCTGGATTCGAACCCACAACGTTGCAACCATCTGGTCTGCGCTTGTAACCATTTGACTACGGAGGCGACCCCTGCAGATTGTACCTTTTAATGTACCATTAGTTTCACTGAAGAGCTTTGTCCTTACAGGATGAGGATGGAGAGGGGGCAAAAACCCTGGAGGAGTTTCACTGCGATCGCATGAAGGTGGTTCAGCTGGATGTCACCAGTGAGGAACAGGTGAACCGGGCTGTGGAATACATCAGAAACAACCTGGAGGATGGCGAGAGAGGTAAACAACCAAAATTCTCGATAACATTAGAAACTACATCTGCGAACTTGAATGATACCAAATGTGTTAGTTTGCACAAAAAAAGTGATGTAAAACAAATGAAACACCCTTGTCTGAGGTGAGGGGGGTGATTTTAAAATATATCTTTAACTTGAGGCTCTTTTGCTTCCCAACTCACATTCCTGTTAGCCACAAAAGAGCCACGAAGCTTATCCGCTGTCACTTATCTGCCTTGTTGTTTGCCCCAGGTCTTTGGGCTGTGGTGAATAACGCTGGTGTGTCGACTTTCGGAGAAGTGGAGTTTACTTCCATGGAGACGTACAAGCAGGTGTCAGAGGTCAATCTGTGGGGAACCATCAGGGTCACCAAAGCTGTCCTCCCCTTAATCCGCAAGGCTAAAGGTCAGCATCTTGAAAATAGTCTCGCAGTGCACATTATCAATGGGTTGTTGTGATGTTTTAGCCACAATTTACTTTTCAGTACTTCACATGAAGTGAATTAATCCCAGGTAGAATAACACATAAAATATATCGCTTCACATTTTTATGAGTTATAAGAATCACTCATATACTCATAACACTAAGAACACAATCACGTCGTTTTTTTTAATTCTCCCCCGCAACATACTGTCTTTTAGTTTAAAGTGACATTGTGTAATTTGTTATTAATTCATGAAGCTCTGGAGTGTGTACACAAACTGAGACCTCTGGCTCTTAAATACACCACTTAATTAGACTACCATCACCTCAAATTATCTGGCATAATGACCATCAGCCTAATATGCTGTTGGTCCCTCATGTGCCGCCAAAACAGCACCGACCTGCTGGGGCATGGACTCCACAAGACCCCTGAAGGTGTCCTGTGGTATCTGGCATCAAAACATTAGCAGCGGATCCTTCAAGTCCTGTAAGTTGTGAAGTGGAGCTGCCTTGGATCGGAATTGTTGGTCCAGCGCATCCCACAGATGCTCAATCAGATTGAGATCTGGAGAATTTGGAGGTCAGGGCAACACCTTGAATACTTCATCATGTTCCTCAAATCATTCCCAAACGATGTGTGCAATGTTGCAGGGTGCATTATCCTGCTGAAAGAGGCCGCTGCCATCAGGGAATACCATTGCCATGAAAGGGTGTATCTGGTCTGCAATGATGTTTAGGTAGGTGGCACATGTCAAATTGACATCCACATGAATGGCCGGACCCAGGGTTTCCCAGCAGAACATTTTCCAGAGCATCACACTCCCTCCAGCAGCTTGTCTTCATCCTACAGTGCATCCTAGTGCCATCATTTACCCAGGTAAATGGTGCACACGTACACATCCATCCACATGATCTCAAAGAAGAAGGGACTCATCAGACCAGGCGACCTTCTTCCACTGCTCCAAGGTGCATTTCCAATGCTCGCGTGCCCATTGTAGACACTTTCGGCAGTGGATAGGGGTCATCATGGGTACTCTGACCAATCAGCGGCTACACAGCAGGGTGTGATGCACTGTGTGTTGTAACACATTCCTCCTGTAGCCATCATTAACATTTTATGTGACTTGTGCGAAAGTAGACCTTCTTTCAGTTCGGACCAGATGGGATAGCCTTTGTTGCTCTCATGGATTAATGTGTCTTGGGCACTCAGCACACTGTAACAGGTTTGGGTTTGTCCCTCCTCGTACCACTGTCAGTAGGTACTCACCAACGGTGATTGGGAGCACCCCACAAGCCTTGCTATTTCAGAGATGCTCTGATCCAGTCGTCTCGCCATAACAATTTGCCCCCTTGTCAAAGTCGTTCAGGGCTTTACTCCTGCCCATTTCTCATACATTCAACACATTGACTATGAGAACTGATTGTTTGCTTACTATCTGTCCTACCCAGACCTTTACATGTGCCCGTGTTTGGAGATGATCAATGTTATTCGGTTCACCTGTGAGTGGTCATAATATTTTGGCTCTTCAGTGTATACAGTGGCTTCCGAAAGTATTCCCCTTCACATTTTGCGCACTTTATTGTGTTGTAGATTTAATTTTAAATGGATAAAATTGTCATCTTTGCCCATCAATGTATAACCCATAATGACAAAGCGAAAACATGTTTTTAGAAATTTTTGCAAATTTATTAGAAATCAAAGACTGAAATCTCTCATTCACATAAGTATTCAGATCCCTTGCTGTAGCACTACAAATTGTGGTCGGGTGAATCCTCTTTGCCTCAGTTATCCTTGAGCCATGTCAAGAACTTCATTGGAATCCACCTGTGGCAGAATGAATTGATTTGACAAAATTTAGACAGGCACACACTTGTGAAGTTAAGGCCCCACAATTCACACTGCATTTCAGTCTCCAAAAACCAACCCGTGAAGCCCAAGGAACTCTCTGTAGACCGCCGCTATAAAAATGCAACAAGACATAGATCAGGGCAAGGGTATAAAACCATTTTTAAAACTTTGAGTGTTCCCAGGAGTACAGTGGCCTCAATAGTTGTCAAATGGAAGAAGTTTGGAACCACTAGGACTCTTGCTAGTGTTAGCCATCCAGCAAAACTGAGTAACTGGGCAAGAAGAGCCTTGGTCAGGGAAGTGACCAAGAACCCAATGGTCACTCTTAACAGAGCGTGGGAAGTCCTCTGCTGAGATTGGAGAACCTGCCAGAAGGAGGACCATCCCAGCAGCACTCCATCAATCAGGCCTTTATGGTAGGGTGGCGAGATGGAAGCCACTCTTGAGTGAAAGGCATATGACAGCCTGCTTGGAGTTTACCATACAGCATTCATTGGTCCACCACAAGTACATCAGAAAGAGGGCCCCACAAGACGAAATGCTGAGTGAGTACTTCAGGCAGCAGAAGACAATCAGGAGGAGGTATCATGGAAGACTAAGCCCCTCCATGGGATGCACCATCGACAGATAAAAGATGTGGCTGATATTGAGAAATCCTTCCAGTGGCTAGAAAAGCTGGATTGAAGGACAGCACAGAGGCTCTGATCATAGCAGCACAAGAACAGGTACTCGGCTCCCAATTGGTTGAGGAAGGGGTCTGCCACACCAGACAAGATCCAAGATGCAGGCTGTACAAAGACACCCCTGAGACAGTCTAGCACTTAATAGCGGGGTGTAAGATGCTATCTGGGAAAGTGTATACTGAAAGGCATAACCAAGTGGCTGGGATAGTGTACAGGAACATTTGTACTGAATACAGACTGCAAGTGCCTAAGTCCAAATGGGAGACACCGCCAAAGGTGGTTGAGAATCGCAGAGCCAAGATCCGGTGGGACTTCAAATTCCAGACTGACAAGCAGGTGCTGGCTAACTAACCAGACATTGTGGCGGTCAACAAGGAACAGAAGACAGCACTAGTGATTGATGTAGCAATCCCGAGTGACGGCAACATCAGGAAGAAAGAGCATGAGAAGCTAGAGAAATACCAAGGGCTGAAAGGAAGAACTAGATCAGATGTGGGAGGGGAAATCCACAGTTGTCCCAGTGGTAATAGGAGCACTAGGGGCTGTGACCCCAAACTGGAAGAGTGGCTCCAGCAGATTCCAGGAACAACATCTGAGGTCTCTGTCCAGAAGAGTGCGGTCCTAGGAACAGCTAAGATACTGTGCAGAACCCTTAAACTCCCAGGCCTCTGTTATAGAGGATCCAAACTTGAGGAAGACAGACACTTCCCAAAAAAGGGTGAGGGAGAGCAGTTTGATAGATGTCTATTTCGTTTTATTATACATTATTTGTGGAGCTCTAGGCCAAAGAATTGCGTAGCCTGCAACACTTGTTTCCATGCTGTCTTGTGCTCATGACAATAAAAACCTTGAACTTTGAACCTTGGTATGACAAGCATGGGCAGCATCATTGCAATGCTGGCAAACGAGACGCCAAGTGATCCTTTATTTGGAAATGACGCTCTTTTTGAAGCATGATAAAAATTAATGCCTAATTAAGACGTTTTTTTCCAGCAACAGCTTGTTGGTGGTAGAGGTTGCAGCAAAACATGTGTGGTCCATGCTGAAGAAAAAAATATGTAAAATTCTGCATTCGTTTTTATTATGCCTTGTAGTGAGCCTCATTTCTGGATAAAGGCTCACGTGACATCTCATTCCTACCAACTGCGCTTGTCGTACCAGACCATTTGAGGCTAGCCATGGAATTAAGCAGTGTATTGACGAGCCAGAGGTCTCCGTTTGTTGCTGTCATATGTCCAAGAGGAAATGATGTCATCTTGTTCGCTAAATCAGTAGAAAAATTACATGATGTCACTTTAAGTCTAGCGTGAAGAAAAATAAAGCAGAACTCCATACTTTAAGTGTAATGAAGATGGCATGAGCCATCTAGTTCAGCGGTCCCCAACCTTTTTTGCGCCACGGACCGGTTTAATGTCAGACAATATTTTCACGGACCGGCCTTTAAGGTGTGGTGGATAAATACACAAAATAAAATGATACGACCGGCATAAAAACTGTGGTATTTTCTAAATATAATAATAAACGTGAATCCACTGTGTACTCGTATGCAACTTTATTAGCAGCGTCCTCGTAACATCGCGCCAACAACATAACATGAGTAACATCCTCTCTGCCCCCTAACACTCTCTGGTCGCCATGGTAACGTTTAAACATGCCTTCAAAATAAGCTACAACACAAAAACAAACACAAATTGCATGAAAATACAACTCACCATAACGCTAAATCAGTGGGAGCCCTGAGCTTGTTTCTCTGCAACGAGACGGTCCCATCTAGGGGTAATGGGACACAATGACACCCGAAGTGTGTTGCTTATGTCCAGTCTACTCCGTCATTTTGTTTTGGTTGCTGTCACTGCAGAAAATCCCGCTTCACACAAATAGGATGTCAGAAATGGCGACAGGGTTTTCAGTGCTGTTGTGGCGATCTCAGGGTATTCTGCCGTGACTTTAATCCAGAACACCGGCAGAGTTGTTGTCTCGAACATACTTTTAAGGTTGACAAATGGGTCGCGGATCCATTCCCTGGCAGTTCGTGGGTCTTTTGTGGTTGGGAAGTAGCGCTCAAACTCTTTTAAAAGCAAAGACAGGTGATCGTGCACCAGCTGGGAGAATGAAGGCTCGTCTCAGTCTCTTCCAAAATCCCCGCCAATGTTTGAAACATGTCAAATAATACCTCTGTTCACGCGCCGTCCCCACAAATCCAGTTTGGCTTTAAATGCAGCTACTTTATCTGCCAGCTTGAAGACAGTTGTCATTTCCCCCTGAAGTGACTGATTGAGTTCATTGAGCAGGTTGAATATGTCGCACAAGTAAGCGAGTTTTGCGACCCATTCCTCGTCACTGAAATGTGACTTTTTTTCTGAGAGAAATCTCTGCAGTGGCTCTCGTAATTCAAACACTCTGGCCAGCGATCTCCTTCGGGATAACCATCTTATTTCTGTGTATAAGAGAAGGTGTCTGTACTCCGCATCCATCTCCTCACAAAGCTGCTCGAACAGGCGCGAGTTAAGGGCGCGTGCTCTGAAGTGGTTAATAACTTTAACGACGTCATTCAATACGCTGTTAAGTTCCGGTGGTATTTTTCGGCTAGCCAGCATTTCCCTGTGAATGACACAATGTGTAGACTCACATTCAGGTGCAACCTCCTTAATCCGAGCAGTTAAATCAGACAGCCGTCCGGTCATGGCAGCAGCTCCGTCTGTGCATATGCCGACACAAAAGGACCATTTCAGTTTTCCTGATATATAATCATCCAGCGACTTGAATAGTTCTGCGGCTGTGGTTTTGGTTGGCAACGATAGTGCACATAACATATCATCATGCACGTCCTCCTGATAAAGATATCGCACATAAACAAGTAGTGTTGCCTTGTCAATATCTGTAGACTCGTCAACCTGGAGTGCGTACCACGGTGATGTATTAATCCTCTCCAACAATTGTGTCTCAATGTCCTCTGCTATTTCCTCAATGTGCCGAGTGACGGTGCTGGCCGAAAGAGGCACCTGTGCTATCTTTTTAAGCGCAGCCTCTACTAGAAGTTCACGGCAAATGTCTTTAGTGGCGGGCAGGATCAGTTCTTCACCAGTGGTGAATGGCTTCTTAGCCTTAGCAATACGATTAGCCACCAAGTATGATGCTCTCAGTGCACTCGCATTTGTTGATGTGGTGGCCCTCAGTCATTGCTTCTGTCCTTCTTGTTCATGCTTTTTTCTTCCAAAATACTCCGAAGGCTTGTCTTTTAATGCAGGGTGCTTGGTCTCCAAGTGGCGAAGCCGTTTTGAAGGCTTCATTGCCTCATTAGAGAGTCGGTCGCCGCACATTATGCAGAGCGGGCTGGCTGCGCGGGAATCACCTGTCGCGATAAATCCATATTTTAAGTAGGACTCCTGGTATTGTCTGTTAAATGCAGCTTTCTTTTTCTTGGAAGTCGTAGGCTCTTCTTCTGTCTCCTCACCAGGCCTTTTCCCCTTCGCAAAGAAACTTTCCAAAGACGTTTGTTTTTTACTCATTTTGCCAGCTTGTGGGTTTAATTTTAGCGGCAACGTATCACGTGACCGAGACAAGCGTCAAGAGTGAGTCATAGACGGATGTAACAGAGGGAATCCGGTCATTTTTCAAAATAAAACATCCTTCAGACTCAGATAACGAATAAAACGGAAATAATCTAAGTTATTTATTCTTTCTCTGCGGCCCGGTACCAAATGACCCACGGACCGGTACCGGTCCGCGGCCCAGGGGTTGGGGACCGCTGATCTAGTTAAACAAAAATTGCAGTTATTTTCAACCTGGATCATATTTTTGTATAGTATTTTATGCATCTGTTTGATGTTGGAAGTTTTTGGAGCCCAGACATGCACCCTGCTTCACACCGGTGTCAGTAGGTCAAACTAAAATACAGGCTCAATTTAGTCTACATCAAACAAGTCCATTTTATCCAATCCTGATATTTGCAAGTGGAAACGAGGTTGATATCTCAAAGTTATACAACAAAATTAAAAGTAAATTTATTTAATTAAATAATAATTTGAGAAACAAGCTACCGTACTTAACCTATTCTGCGTGCAGGCGAAGTTTTCTAGACTGCAATGGCAAGTCCTTGGTGGAAAATCAAGTCTTTCAATAGTTATCTAATAGGTTAAATATGATAGCTAATTTCTGCAAATTGTAGTTCCGGTATTTAATCAGATTAATTTTATTCTTTGAAGCTTATTATGTGATTTAGACCATCATATTAGCCACATATATGACTGAGTTCTCTCTCAATTTGATTTTTTCCCTCCATTAATTAATATAAATATATACATACACTACCGTTCAAAAGTTTGGGGTCACCCAAACAATTTTGTGTTTTCCATGAAAAGTCACACTTATTCACCACCATATGTTGTGAAATGAATAGAAAATAGAGTCAAGACATTGACAAGGTTAGAAATAATGATTTGTATTTGAAATAAGATTTTTTTTACATCAAACTTTGCTTTCGTCAAAGAATCCTCCATTTGCAGCAATTACAGCATTGCAGACCTTTGGCATTCTAGCTGTTAATTTGTTGAGGTAATCTGGAGAAATTGCACCCCACGCTTCCAGAAGCAGCTCCCACAAGTTGGATTGGTTGGATGGGCACTTCTTGCGTACCATACGGTCAAGCTGCTCCCACAACAGCTCAATGGGGTTCAGATCTGGTGACTGCGCTGGCCACTCCATTACCGATAGAATACCAGCTGCCTGCTTCTGCTCTAAATAGTTCTTGCACAATTTGGAGGTGTGTTTAGGGTCATTGTCCTGTTGTAGGATGAAATTGGCTCCAATCAAGCGCTGTCCACTGGGTATGGCATGGCGTTGCAAAATGGAGTGATAGCCTTCCTTATTCAGAATCCCTTTTACCCTGTACAAATCTCCCACCTTACCAGCACCAAAGCAACCCCAGACCATCACATTACCTCCACCATGCTTAACAGATGGCGTCAGGCATTCTTCCAGCATCTTTTCATTTGTTCTGCGTCTCACAAACGTTCTTCTTTGTGATCCAAACACCTCAAACTTGGATTCATCCGTCCACAACACTTTTTTCCAGTCTTCCTCTGTCCAATGTCTGTGTTCTTTTGCCCATCTTAATCTTTTTCTTTTATTGGTCAGTCTCAGATATGGCAAATTCTTTGCCACTCTGCCCTGAAGCCCAGAATCCCGCAGCCGCCTCTTCACTGTAGATGTTGACACTGGTGTTTTGCGGGTACTATTTAATGAAGATGCCAGTTGGGGACCTGTGAGGCGTCTGTTTCTCAAACTAGAGACTCTAATGTACTTATCTTCTTGCTCAGTTGTGCAACGCGGCCTCCCACTTCTTTTTCTACTCTGGTTAGAGCCTGTTTTTGCTGTCCTCTGAAGGGAGTAGTACACACCGGTGTAGGAAATCTTCAATTTCTTAGCAATTTCTCGCATGGAATAGCCTTCATATCTAAGAACAAGAATAGACTGTCGAGTTTCAGATGAAAGTTCTCTTTTTCTGGCCATTTTGAGCGTTTAATTGACCCCACAAATGTGATGCTCCAGAAACTCAATCTGCTCAAAGGAAGGTCAGTTTTGTAGCTTCTGTAACGAGCTAAACTGTTTTCAGATGTGTGAACATGATTGCACAAGGGTTTTCTAATCATCAATTAGCCTTCTGAGCCAATGAGCAAACACATTGTACCATTAGAACACTGGAGTGATAGTTGCTTGAAATGGGCCTCTATACACCTATGTAGATATTGCACCAAAAACCAGACATTTGCAGCTAGAATAGTCATTTACCACATTAGCAATGTATAGAGTGTATTTCTTTAAAGTTAAGACTAGTTTAAAGTTATCTTCATTGAAAAGTACAGTGCTTTTCCTTCAAAAATATGGACATTTCAATGTGACCCCAAACTTTTGAACGGTAGTGTATATATTTATATCAATCATCTAATTGCCGTAAGGCTCCATGACATCCTCCACAGGAGGCATCAGGACATATAAAATTAATGAGCACTGCTTTCATTGAATTTTAGGTTATCTAATTGAATTTTTGTACACATTTTGTGTTCCTGGTCAACCGTGGAAGGCCATTGGAAATTAATGGTTGAGATTATAATAAAGAGCAAAGACTGTCAAATTAAAAATTCAGGAGCGTAGTTTTGAAATAACATGTCTGTCATGGTAAAACACATTCACACACACGAGACAGTAGCTGTAGACCACAATGCAGTGAAATATGACGCTTTTCATGTTATTCTTTTACCTGTTTGGAGCTTGAATTTGTGATAATTTGATAAAATTTGGTGGTGCAGTGGGTAGCGCAGTCCCCTCACAGCAAGAAGGTCCTGGGTTCGAGCCCCGGGGTAGTCCAACCTTGGGGGTTGTCTCAGGTCATCCTCTATGTGGAGTTTGCATGTTCTCCCTGTGTCTGTGTGGGTTTCTTCCGGGTGCTCCGGTTTCCTCCCACAGTCCAAAGACATGTAGGTCAGGTGAATCGACCGTACTAAATTGTCTCCAGGTGTGAATGTGTGTGTGTGTCAGCCTTGTGATGGACTGGTGGCCTGTCCAGGGTGTCTTCCCACGTGCCGCCAAACGACTGCTGAGATAGGCTCCAGCATCCCGCAACCCCAGTCGAGATAAGCGGCTTGGAGAATGGATGCATGAATGGATGATAAAATTTGCTAATTTACATTTTCTCATTTATCAGACACCTTTTTCCAAGTATCTTACAAGAGATGCAGCAGATATGTTTGTGCATCACCCATCAGGCATCTTAGCACTGAATATTATCATATCACAGCCAGGAGTGCTCATAATGTCAAGTGCATTTAGTGTAAGGACAAAACAGGTAGATCATCGATAGTGACATAAAGTAGTGGGTCACTATCAGAGTAGCTGGACGATGTTACAAATCAAGATCAGAGCCATATCACAGCCAAGACCGCATGTCATATCAAGACTGTCTGTCATATCGAGACTGCCTGTCATGTCGAGACTGCCTGTCATATCAAGACTGCCTGTCATATCAAGACTGCCTGTCATATCAAGACCGCATGTCATATCGAGACTGCCTGTCATATCAAGACCACATGTCATAGAGACAGCATGTCATATCAAGACTGCCTGTCATATCAAGACTGCCTGTCATATCAAGACCGCATGTCATATCGAGACTGCCTGTCATATCGAGACCACATGTCATAGAGACAGCATGTCATATCGAGACTGCATGTCATATCAAAGACTGCCTGTCATATCAAGACCGCATGTCATATCGAGACTGCCTATCATGTTGAGACTGCCTGTCATATCGAGACTGTATGTCATGTCGAGACTGCCTGTCATATCAAGACTGCCTGTCATGTCGAGACTGCCTGTCATATCAAGACTGCCTGTCATATCAAGACCGCATGTCATATCGAGACTGCATGTCATATCGAGACTGCCTATCATGTCGAGACAGCATGTCATATCGAGACTGCATGTCATAGAGACTGCCTGTCATATCGAGACAGCATGTCATATCGAGACTGCATGTCATATCAAGACTACCTGTCATATCGAGACCGCCTGTCATTTCCAGTGCAGCTGGTGTAGGTGTGCAACAGGGAGATCACTGATAGTGGTGTGTGACTGTAGTAAAGATCGCTGATAGTGGTGTGTAACCGTAGTAAAGATCGCTGATAGTGGTGTGTAACCGTAGTAAAGATCACTGATAGTGGTGTGTGACCGTAGTAAAGATCGCTGATAGTGGTGTGTGTAACCGTAGCAAGGGATTCAAGTTACAAATTGGCTGACAATGCAATGAGTAAGTATCACAGTCATGCTCAGAAACCATCGAGACTGGATTGAGGGAGGCTTGACAAAGGACCAGGAAAAGGATTTTCTGGTTTTTAAGTCTACTTCTGTTGGTAGACATGAGTCAAGTCAAGTCGATTGTATTTGTATAGCCCAATGTCACAAATTACAAATTTGCCTCAAGGGACTTTACAGCAACACAACATCCTGTCCTTAGACCCTCTCATCGGATAAGGAACAACTCCCAAAGGAACCCTTTAACAGGGAAAAACAAAACAGGGAGAGACCTCAAGGAGAGCAACAGAGGAGGATCGCTCTCCCAAGACGCACAACGTGCAATGATGCTGTGTTTACACAATTTACACAATACAACATTGAAAGAGGACAACATAATTATAATGGAATTATAAGATATATGAAGAATATGATGAGGAGGATGCCAGTGTCCAGATGCCACCGGAACAGCCCAGGACCTGAGTCATGTGACCACCGTCACCATGTGATAAATAAATAAATAAATAGGTCACATCTTACTGAGACAAGGATATAACTCGAGCTCCCTCCACCATACTGAGGCCGGTTCAGAGAAAAGCCCGGCCCTTTTCCAGCGGGTATAGATATTAAACATTCAGAAGTAGAATCTAATGAAAATAGAAACACAACAGATGCCATGCTGTGGCAGTATTACAAAATATGAGGTGGTTACAAAAACGGTATTCTGGCTAAACTTTTTAGCGGTATCTGGCCAATTACCCCACTCTTCTGAGTGGGGTAATTGGCGAAACTCCTCACCTGACAGTGAGGAGTTTCACCAGGGGGACGTAGCGCGTGGGTGGATCACACTATTCCCCCCCCCCAGTTCCCCCTCCCCCCCGAACAGGTGCTAGTGCAGCGACCAGGACACATACCCACATCCGGCTTCCCACCCGCAGACACGGCCTATTGTGTCTGTAGGGACACCCGGCCAAGCCGGGGGTAACACAGGGATTGGAACCGGCGATCCCCCATGTTGGTAGGCCATGGATTAGACCGCCATGCCACTCGGACGCCCATTCTGGCTAAACTTTAACACATACACGTGATAGTCTTTCAACATGTTTGCCTCCAGTGTTTGGTGTAGTCAACACAATGCCAAGTTGTGTGTATTTTATGAGTGGTGTGATTTTAGGTAAATGAGGACCACGGACCACACATTCCCATAAGAACTGTACGGTCTGTGATAACTGAGAATGAAGCTGGTTAAACTGCAACATTAGGTGGTGCACTGTAGGATTGTATGATTGTTTTGTGAACGGTTTTAGTGGCTCTGCCAGTTTCGGGTGGGAACACAAGCAACAGGCACATGGAACAAACACAGCCCAAAGATTAAGAGCTGCTCTCTCTGCAAGCCTGCGGAGGAAAATAATGAAACGGGATTCATTTCTGATGCCTTGTTGTAAGCTCGGCTGTGACTGAGACAATGCAGTTCAGTCGTTCACCCGCTGACTCAAGTTAAGTCTCTGGAATGTTTTGGAAAATATCCTGAAAGACGGATGAACTGTGGATCTGCGTGCCGGAAAGGCTTTTGACTCACGGGCTTAACCAAAACCCCAGAAGCCGGGGCCTCGTATTATCATTCCCCTGGCCGTGCTGCGTTGAAAGCAGTGTTTCTTCATGTTACGGCGTTCTCCTCGGGAAGGACTTTACCAGCGCTGCTGGCAGGGAGTTGCATGTAAAGCAGACAGCTGAACCATTTTAAAGGAGAAACTCAAAGTTCCTTTATGTTTGTCTTCAATTTGATTAAAAACACAGTTCTTCATTTTCATATTTTTTAATATGAATAAATTAGATTTATTGAAACAGGTTGTGCAGGTTGTACGTCCTGGGTATGATGTTAAACTGCAACCGTCGGGTTGTCGATGACTAAACCGGCGCCCCCACTTCAACCCTCGGGTTGTTGCTGGGAGGGTGTGTGGACACCCAGCAGGACTAAAAACAAAACCTGTCAAAGGGCGGATGAATTCCTCTGAGAACCAACGGCCATCCATACCTGGAGAGCAGATAGAGACCACCAGGTACTCCCCCTACTGGAACACAATGATGACTCAACCTGTTGAGGCGTCAGCTGTGCTCCTACGACCTCCATAGGTTATGAAACGGATGATGATGATGATGATGATGTGCAGTGAACTGGCTATTAGAATTTTTATTTTTTATTGTTGCATCAGTACAAAAAAACTTCTTGGTTGGGTACATGGTGTAGACAAGTACTCAAACACCTATACATTCTCTCAATAGGCAGTTTTTTGAAAATATTTTCAGCATTTCTCACCTTGTATAATTGCAGGCCGTGTGGTGAACGTAGCCAGCATGTATGGACGGATGGGAAACGCTCTGCGGTCACCCTACTGCGTATCCAAATACGGCGTGGAGGCCTTTTCCGACTGCCTCCGCTACGAGATGAAGGCCTGGGGTGTCAAGGTCTCCGTCATCGAGCCGGGCAACTTCATCGTGGCCACGGGCATCCTCACGCATGACATCGTGGCCAAAACGGCCAACAAGCTGTGGAACGAGGCGCCGCCTGTGGTGAAGGAGGACTACGGCAAAGCCCACTTTGAGCAGCATATGGCTCTGATGCGTTCCTACTGCTTCAGCGGGCAGAGGGAGGCCACGCCCGTTCTGAGTGACATCTCCGACGCTGTCATGTCCAAGCGGCCGTACACGCGCTACAACCCCATGGAGCCGTACTGGTGGATCAGAATGCAGCTGATGACTCACCTGCCCGCCGCCATATCCGACCGCCTCTATTTCTGAAAGAGAATCTGTTAACTTCCCAGTTGTCATTCCGACCCTGCGATCAGAGAATCCCCCCCCCCCCGACAAAGCAGCAGGTTTCCCCACCTGACTGATTGTCCAGCGTTGCACAGGATCCAGACTTACCTCCAGTAGGGGCCCAGCTGTGTCCACAAAACCCTCAATCACTCACAATGAGGCCTTAAATCTGTTTCTTTAAGTAGTATGTGTATATCTAATGAAATATATATACCTGTTCACATCTCAGTAGTATTCTGTGCTGGGCTGTGGTAACTGCTTAAGAGTAGTTTAAAGTAGCAGTGACATAAAATGTGGGAATTTTGCAGTGAGGCATGGTCCTCTGACTAGGAGATCCAGCTCTGGGTTTAATGGTAATTAATCTGGGCTCAAACTGGCACAGGGACCAAATGGTAGCCAGCAGAGATCAAAACAAGTCCCGCCGCTGCTCTGCTGCTGCGCTGGAACAAGCCAAGGCGGGCTACTGTAAGAGCATGGCGGCGTCCACCCCCAAGGTTACATAATGACACAACACAAGCTCGCTTTGTGTTGACTTGTTCCAGGAGGTCTATGATCCACTTTCACCGAGTTTGATTGTTGTGATTCATAGGCAAGCTTGGATACACAAAAAATGTCCCCCCACCCCTTTGGTGTATAATTTTTTCTTTTAGTATGGAAAATGTTTGAATGAAAAAGAAATTTCTATTTTGGGAATGCTACTATCAGAATGATCTTAACAATAAAAATTATTTAAAATAAAGGGATTCATTTGTTGAAGTTTTTTTAAGCCCTTTGATGGTGCCTTGTTAATGTACTAATACAACTGGCCGCCAGATGGCGGAAGAGCTCCACACAACTGTAGGAACCAGAGACTCGGTTTCAAGGTTAAACGTCAATCACTTAGAATTACTTTGTCTGCAGGATGAACGTCATACTAATGTTGTTCTGATGAAAAGAACATATTATTACGATAGCATGCTAATAATCACTGTTTGTAGACAGTTTTAAAATATCTACTCAGTCTTTATCAACAAATGGTTTACTGGTATTGGTACTAGTATTTACTGGTATTGCCTTATATATTACAAGGCTACACACACACACGTATATATACAGCCTTATATAAGGCAATATATGTATATTTTATTTATTTTATATTATATATAGCCTTGTGATATATAAGGATATATATTATATAATAAATTTATATTATATATAAATAAAATATATTCATCCATCCATCATCCGAACCGCTTATCCTGCTCTCAGGGTGGCGGGGATGCCGGAGCCTATCTCAGCAGTCATTGGGTGGCAGGTGGGGAGACACCCTGGACAGGCCGCCAGGCCATCACACAGGGCCGGCATACACACACTCACACCTAGGGATAATTTAGTACGGCCGTTTCACCTGACCTGCATGTCTTTGGACTGTGGGAGAAAACCGGAGCACCCGGAGGAAACCCACGCAGACACGGGAGAACACGCAAACTCCACACAGAGGACGACCCGGGACTACCCGGGCTCGAACCCGGGACCTTCTTGCTGTGAGGCGACTGCGCTAACCACTGTGCCACCCTAAATGAAATATATTTATATAATATAAATATAATTATATAATTATAAATCCCCGATTTGAACCCGAGTGGCGCCTTGTTATTGGACTTCTGTGCGAGTTATGGATTGGCAATAACAAACACCATGTTCAAACATGAGGTAGTTCATAAGTGTACTTGGTACCAGAACACCTTGGGCCGAAGATCGATGATAGACTTTGTGGTCGTCTCATCAAATCTGCGGCCATATGTTCTGGACACTCGGGTGAAGAGAGGAGCAGAGCTGTCAACTGATCGAGTTGGACCAGATGGCGGGGGAAGGCTGGCAAATCCAAACGTGTAGTGAGGGTGAACTGGGAACGTCTGGCGGAGGCTCCTGTCCGTGAGGTCTTCAACTCCCACCTCCGGAAGAAGTTCTCGTGTATCCCGAGGGACGCTGGGGACATGGAGTCTTAGTGGGCCATGCTCAAAGCCTCTATTGCAGATGCGGCAGGCAGGAGCTCTGGTCATAAGGTCATCGGTGCCTGTCGAGGCAGCAACATAAGAACCCGCTGGTGGACATCGGCAGTGAGAGAAGCCGTCAGGCTGAAGAATGAGGCCTTTTGGACTTGGTTGGCTCAGGGATCTCCTGAAGCAGCAGACAGGTACCGGGAGGCCAGAAGGGCTGCTTCTTCCGCGGCCGCGGAAGCAAAAACTTGGGTGTGGGAGGGGTTTGGCGAGACCATGGAGGAGGACCTTCGGTTGGCCTCAAGGAAGTTATGGCAAACCGTTCGGCGATTTAGGAAGAGGAAGTAGGGCTTGACTCAGGCTGTGTTCAGCCGGGGAGGGGAACTGTTGACCCGGAACGGGGATGTTGTCGAGCGGGGCAAAGAACACTTTGAGGTGCTCCTGAACCCGACTAACACGTCCTCAGTGGAGGAGGTAGAGTCTGAAGACTCAGGGGAAGTCCCACCCATATCCCTGGCAGAGGTCTCTGAGCTAGTTAAAAAGCTCCTTGGTGGCAAGGCACCGGGTGTGGGTGAGATTCGCCCTGAAATGCTGAAGGCTCTGGACATTGTTGGGCTGTCTTGGTTGACACGCCTCTTCTGTGTCGCGTGGAGGTCGGGGACAGTGCCTGTGGAGTGGCAGACTGGGGAGGGTGTGCTCCAATTATCGGGGCATCACATTGCTCAGCCTCCCTGGGAAGGTCTACTCTAGGATGCTCGAAAGGAGGCTCCGACCGATTGTCGAACCTCGGATCCAGGAGGAACAATGCGGATTCTGTCCTGGCCGTGGAACAACGGACCAACTCTTTACACTTGTGGAAGTGGTGAGGAGGGCATGGGAGTTTGACCAGCCAGTTTACGTGTGTTTTGTGGACTTGGAGAAGGCTTACGACCGTGTACCACGGGGCACTCTGTTGGGGGTACTGCGGGAGTATGGGATACCGGGGCAGTTGCTACAAGCCATCCGGTCCTTGTATAACTAAAGTGAGAGCTGTGTCCACATTCTTGGCACAAAGTCAAACACGTTTTCGGTAGGTGTCAGACTCCGCCAAGGTTGTCCCTTGTCTCCGATTCTGTTTGTGATATTCATGGACAGGATCTTAAGGCGCAGCCAAGGTGAGGAGTGTGTCCATTTTGGGAACCTCAGAATTGTATCTCTGGTCTTCGCAGATGATGTGGTTTTGTTGGCTTCATCAGAACGCGACCTCCAGTGTGCACTGGGGCGGTTTGCAGCTGAGTTTGAAATGGCCGGGATGAGAGTCAGCACCTCCAAGTCTGAGGCCATGGTTCTTACCAGAAAATGGTGGCTTGCTCCCTCCGGGTTGGGGATGAGTTGTTGCCTCAAATGAAGGAATTCAGGTATCTCGGGGTCTTGTTCACGAGCGAGGGTAGGATGGAGCAGGAGATTGACAGGCGGATTGGTGCAGCATCAGCAGTAATGCGGACGTTGTACCGGACCGTTGTGGTGAAGAGGGAGCTGAGCCGGGAGGCAAAGCTCTCAATTTACCAGTCAATCCTCGTTCCAACCCTCACCTATGGTCATGCGCTTTGGGTAGTGACCTAAAGGGTGAGATCGCGGATACAAGCGGCTGAAATGAGTTTCCTCCATAGGGTGTCTGGGCTCAGCCTTAGAGATAGGGCGAGGAGCTCAGACATCCGGAGGGAGCTTGGAGTAGAACCGCTGCTCCTTTGCATCGAAAGGAGCCAGTTGAGGTGGTTCGGGCATCTGATTAGGATACCTCCTGGGCACCCTCCTTTGGAGATTCACCCTCCTTTGGAGATTTACCGGGTGCGGCCAACCGGGAGGAGACCCCGGGGTAGACCCAGAACTCGCTGGAGGGACTACATGTCCAATTTGGCCTGGGAACACCTTGGGATTCCCCAGGAGAAGCTGGAGGGCGTTGCTGGGGAGAGGGACGTCTGGAGTGCCCTACTTAGCTTGCTGCCAGCGCGACCCGACCCCGGAGAAGCAGCTGATGATGAATGAATGAATAATATAAATAAATATGTTTTATTAGACATATTTACTTACATTGAAACGCAACCGCAAGAATTGAGGAATTATCACTGCGATATTTGTGCCGCCTTTGACAGCAGATGGAAAAAAGGACAATGAAATATATTTTACGTGTTTATTAACTCCGTTGAACAGTCTAATAAACTAAGTTATTACACGTGCTGACCTTTCCCCTCTGTACAACAGTATGAAGAGCATTAACATTACATTTCACAGCACCGTCTTTATCATCCATCCCACAGCCTGCATCCGCTTCCCTCTCAGAACAACACACAAAAAACAGAAGACTCGTTAGACACAGAGCACCACAGAAAACATGGAAACAAGACCACCAGGGTGACCTGGAGCTTCTGTTCGGGATATGAGGGGAGAAGTGATTCCCACGTGCAAGCTGGATTCAGAGCAGCTCCTGGGATATGAGGGGAGTTTGTGAAACGGTTTCCAAACTGGTCTTGTTTGCAGCTGAGCCGCTTGTAAAACCCTTTCTGTGCAGCGGGAAGGCTCTGCTGACGTCGGCCTTCATCGCTCCGACATGATAACGGAGCCGCCATGTCTGAAAACTGCTGCACAGTGAAACTGGTGCAGACACAATTCCTCCAACACCTCACCATCTACGCAGCAGAGAAACTGCACACTGATGGGCTAAACTGCAGAGGTGGACATCTGGGAACAGCTGGAGTATGAAATGTGTAGTATGTAATGTGTAGTATGAAATGTGTCGTATGTAATGTGTAGTATGAAATGTGTAGAATGAAATATACATAAACTATGAGTGTGTTTCCTGGTAAACCCAGTTCCCAGCCCATAATGTGTGTTTGTATTCTGAATGGACGCTCCTTCCTGCACGAGACAACCAGACCATAACTACTGTACATCACAGCTGGAACCACGACCCAGATGAACACACGTGCGCGCGCGCGCGCACACACACACACACACACACACACACACTCTCTCTCTCATCCACTTCAGAAGTTGTTACTCAACGACACCAACACTAGTAAGGTCACTTAATACTTAATACTTCACACACTAGCCTCTACAGTGTGTACTTCATCTGATACACTTTTTCCTTTTTTAAACTTCCCAAAAGTAACACACACTGACACCGATTATTCATCCAAATCAGCCAATGTGACAACGCAACACCACACTGGACAGGAAGCTTATCTCAACGATGTTCTCAGCACCGGTGTGTGTGTGTGTGCGCGCGCGCGCGTATGTGTGTGCATATGTCTGTGTGCATGTGTGTGTGTCTGTGTGCACGTGTGTGTGCATGTGTGTCACCTCCCCCAACACACAGGTCAAACATGGCTGACGCACATGCAAAGTTTCATTCAAATAAACCGCAGGGAGGAGGAGGGTGGTGGGGTGTACCAGTAACAAGAGGGTGGGGGGAGGACACCACTTAAGGGAGGCTACACCTTTGGTTGACAGTAAATGTTGAAGGCACGTATAAAAAACCAAAAAAAAAACACCCCCCCGGTGAAGAACTAGTGGCCCCTGGGGGCAGGTGTGCGTTGGCGTCTCAGACTTCATTAATGCTGTGAAATACTGCAGACTGAGTGAGAAGAGAAGGGCGGTGGGGGTGGGGAGGAGATAACGACCTGCACACTGGTTAGTGCCGATGGGTAAGTTCTTCCGGGGTAGTTAATGGAAGCTACTGGAGATCTACCAAATACCCCCAATAAATGAACCATCCTCAACATGCACCCCATGAAGTCAGAGAACAGCCACTGGTGTCCATCCTGAACAAGGTGGAGAAGTGATGGAGCTGTGTGATGTAGATCAACCACACATGAGCCTTGATGAGGTCTGTGGTTCTGGTAATACGCTGATATAACTGTAGATGTTGTCACTTCCTGTTCTTGAAGGCTGCGTTACAGTAAAGTGAGACACATTTCTGCACATGTTCGAGCGCTTTAGAGGGAAGAACGATGAACGTCTGCCTGCCCGGTCGCCACCACCACGTCTCTACAGATCACGTCTCAACACGGTCTGCCGGGTCGCCATCGCCACGTCTCTAACGATCACCTCTCAACACGGTCTGCCCGGTCGCCATCGCCACGTCTCTAACGATCATCTCTCAACGCCGCACCAGCAGTCTTCCCCAGAACACCATCACAGCACTGACATGGAGGTAATTCAGTCAACTATCTCACAATATTTGATTCGGTCCCCATCACCCAGGATGGTGTGAGGGTGCAGGGCATCACCCAGGTCTGTGTGAGGGTGCAGGACATCACCCAGGTCTGTGTGAGGGTGCAGGGCATCACCCAGGTCTGTGTGAGGGTGCAGGACATCACCCAGGATGGTGTGAGGGTGCAGGGCATCACCCAGGTCTGTGTGAGGGTGCAGGACATCACCCAGGTCTGTGTGAGGTTGCAGGACATCACCCAGGTCTGTGTGAGGTTGCAGGACATCACCCGGGTCTGTGTGAAGGTGCAGGACATCACCCAGGTCTGTGTGAGGTTGCAGGACATCACCCAGGTCTGTGTGAGGTTGCAGGACATCACCCAGGTCTGTGTGAGGGTGCAGGACATCACCCAGGTCTGTGTAAGGGTGCAGGACATCACCCAGGTCTGTGTGAAGGTGCAGGACATCACCCAGGTCTGTGTGAGGTTGCAGGACATCACCCAGGTCTGTGTGAAGGTGCAGGACATCACCCAGGTCTGTGTGAGGGTGCAGGACATCACCCAGG